>NW_010209234.1:0-11841 GCF_000695765.1 Mesitornis unicolor
CCTTCCTACCCGCAGACAGATCAACACTCCATCCCAACTTAGTATCATCTGCAAACTTGCATGCAAACTTGTCATGGATAGTAATATTGAAAATTCCCTTAATCTTTGTCTCACAGTTGGAAAATAAAGCACTTTGCTACTGGGTTTTCATGTACCTGGGGTGCCTTGAGGGAGCTGCTGTTCCCTACCTGAGATGTGCCAGCGCTGGTACTCAACACAGGGACCAGCCCTGCCGCTCTGCTGTGCTGGAGGAGGCATCACTGCCAGGCTGCTTTCCGTCAGGCAGCTGCCCTGAGTGTGTGGATTTGTCTCCTGGGAAGGGGGAAGGAAATCATACCAGAAAAAAAAGAAAAAGTCTGTCACGCATTGCAAAAACAGGAAAGAGAAATCAAATGGGCCTGCGACTGGGATAGCCTGATGCTTACTCAGACTGGATTGCCAGGTGCTAACCCAGTTCTAAAAATGAGCTGTATAAATCCAGATGACTAATATTTAAAGAAGCTCTTTCATTTCAAATGCAATAGAAAAAAAAAATAGATTACGCTTTCCTTTCACCAGTGAGCTTTAGAGTAGCAATCAAGTGCCTCATCTTGAAAGATGCTTTCATTATTATCAGCTGTCTAGGCACTGTGATTTAGCCCACGTGTACAGCAATCCCCATCCTTGTGAGAACGAGCAAGCCTCGTGGTTAAATATTGATGTTATAGGCACTGCTTTTTTACAGCATGCAGAGGAGAGGGCAGTAAAGGGACAAGACAAGCTATTATTAACTGCTTAATGCTAGCCTTGCACTTTGCACTTTTTAAGTGATTAAAGTTGAATGCTGGAAAGACCTCTGCAAAAAAGCAGCAACCCGGGAGCTGCGAGTTTTTTACCTTTACAAAGTACAGGGTCTGTGTCACGAGGCGCTTTGTAAAGATGTTGGCATTGCTCTCAGAGCTTCCTGAGCCACTAAAGGCTGCAGCCTGCTAGGCACTGTCCTTAAAAACTCTTTTTTGCAATCAAACTGAATGTTGTTGGAGGCTTAGTTCGTGTCTGCATCCTTCTGAAACAGCTACTGTGATTTGGGTCTGATAATTAAAGCCAATAGATAGAAAATTCCTGTCCCTTCAGTTACTACAGACACTGACAGCTCAGTTATCTGCTAAATGAAGCTCTTCAACATGTCCTGTGGAAAAGCAGGGGACCCTCCTTGTGTTCTCTCCCATCAGTCCCACCCGAATGTTTTGCAGACCCTGGATGCATGTATGGGATGGCACTGGGTAACTGGAACCAGCTGAATTGCTCCCAGAAAGGTTTTTGTTGTGCTTGAAGACAGCTGAGGATGTTCGGGAACAGTTACAGTGCATTTCGCATCTCTGTAGACACTTCAATATTGACAGGTTGATCCAGCGACAAATCTTTAGCTCTGCTTCCTGCAGATAGATTTATACAAAATCCGTTAAATATTGTGAATTCCAGAATTCATGTATAATCACTGGTAAATGCTGTGTTTACTCTGAGGGACGATAAGCTCATTCCCTCCACAGAAAATAGTAGAATCACACACAACTTAGCAGCCTAAATACCTGAACGGTGGTAGGAACACCAACTTTTTCACCCTGAGGAGGCAAGTAACTTGTTCAACATTATGAATATGGGAAATTAAATTAGACCTTGTGGCCCATATATTTCCAAACATGGGCAACAAAATTATGGACTGGGGAATGCCTCTGCTGCCCAAACTCCAGGCCCCATGGAATAAAACACAGACTGATTTTGTCCTCCTTCAGCCTTGACACCAGGCCTCCTTTTCCCAAGTTTCTAACTCCTTCATTCAGACCACTGGTGTTTCCTATGTCTCTTCCAACCCCTGTTCTTGCCTTCATTGCATCTACTCTGCCAGTCATGGGACATTCCCTCATGACAGCATATCCATGTGCCTCCTCCTTGCTAAGTAGGACACCTGGTCTGCCCCATTGAATACATCCACTTCATGGTATCTAAATGAAGGCGAGGATCAGCCACTCTGGGTGCTGGTTCTCACAATATTGCTAGTTCAGCCTTGTCTCTTTCTTTAAAGAGGGACACACGGAGCATTTCTGTTTTGAGTTGCCTGAGCTTCTTTCCAGATGCAGTTTGTTGGCATCCAACTAAGATACTGCTCTCTTGCTCGGTATAGATATGTACCTTACTGAGGGTCTTCAAGGAGAGGTGCTCCAGCCCAGGTTAGAAGTAACTAAGATGGTGGGGACTGTGTGACGAAGTGGTGGGGACTGTCAGGAGATGTGGTTGCTGAGCCAATTGTGGTTCCTCCAGACGATCTGGCATATTGATGTTTCCACAGTAACTCTCCTTATGCAAGCAGCAGCCTGCTCTTTAACCCGTGCCTAGAAAACTGCTCGTTGACAAAGTGAAGGGAAAGCTCATGAGGCTCTGAGGGGCCTAAGGCCAATGAAACTTAGATGCTGACAGCAAAGAAAGCAGGAACTTTCAGTGAAATTGAGTATGTTCCCTAGATGTGGCTGTAATGACCTGAAGCAGATAGAGATGCTCGGAACCCGGCCTTTAATTAACTGTTTCTTTTTTTCCACCCATCTGCTTTCCTCCTCAACTCTGGATTTCAGCCAGGACTAAGGCAAGGTGGATAGAGTACTTGTTCAGGCAGCATTTCTAACCCAGCTTCACAGACCCATGAGATTAAGCAAGTTCAAATTATGTTGACCCTTCAAAATCTCAAATACTGCTGTTGTCAGCCCTTAAATGCTTTGTGAGCACGCAGGTTTCTCCAGGGGCATTGTAAAGAAGATAGGAATTTGGAAGCAGAGGCTAGGCTTTCAAAACAGGGAAGAGTTAAAGGTAGACGTACACTGGAGTCAGTATCAGTTTTAACCTGTGTAAGGTGTGAGGAAAAAGCATTTCAGAATTTTTTCAAAACGATAGGAAGAAAAAGGATGTTCAGCATGAACTCCTCACTTGCTGGTTAGCAACACTTGCTGTCTCTGCTCTACCCATGTCCCACGAGGGTCCACAGTACTGCCATCCTCTCTCTGAGCGATGGAAGTGTCCAGTCAAACATTGCTCCAGTCAAAATTTTGAGAAGGAAACTTAAATAAAAGGTTTTTTAATCTGAGATCATTGCAAGCTGTGTTAGTACAGCTGCGTCTGGATATGTGAACCAACCTCTGACTCATTGGACGCTTACACGTAGATAGACAGTGAGGTCTTTACAGCTCCTGACCTCAGTGAAGTTTGCCATGAGCTATCAGTTGAGATAAAACACAATAAAGTTGGTGCAAAGCCAAAGTGAATGACATCACCACAGGGGACTCTAATCTCCAGGCTGTAATTGTATGATTTTGTTTTTCAAGGTGAAATCTTCTCCTTTATCTTTGGAGATAGTGCATCTCATTAACTAATTATTTGGGTTGGTGAAAATGCCAAAATAAAAATGACCGACTGCAGGAAGGGCACAACTATTTGGCAGCTCTTTGAGCACAGACTTATAGTTTAATTCCAGAAAGAGTGCAGGGTCCCTTCAGTGCAAGTAGGAAAGCTAAGGACATTTGGATCTTATAGGACAGATGGTCACAATGTGTGGATATAGGGAGGAGTCTGAAGTACACAGTCTGGAACTTCTTCAACTCAGAGTAGCTTTTAAAGCAACTAAAATTCACAGATTTGTCTTGCTGACAACATAGCCTTTCACAGCAGGAACTTGTTATAAAAATAACAAATGTATGGCTCTGGGACATAAAAGAGTAAGAAATGTTTTTTCCTTAGGCTTTTCTACAATCTAAATGCTGGCAGTGGAATGGACAGGGCAACACAGTGTGGACCCAGAGCATGAGTTTGAGCTCACTGTCTCCATGGAGCCCTTCAAGCATCAGATCTGAGTGAGGTCCTGATGCTCACCACATCACTTCTTGTACTCCATGGGTACAGATGTTGCTGTGCTTGCCTACACAGTGCCAAAAGGACCTTTGGCCTTAGCTGAGGTCTGTGAGTGTCCTCAAGGAGTTGAGGGAAGGAAGGTTGTGATTGCAAAACTGAATTGAAATCCTCCTGGAGGCCACCACATGCCAAAGAATTTGTTCCAGAGTGTCTGGTGTAGTTTCTGCAATATGGACTGAATGTCTCGTTAAGTTTCCCTTTGGACAGACCTTTTGTCTTGTGAGTGCTTTCCACCTTCCCAAAAAGGAACTGAAAATGCAGTTCTGAACCTAAGGTCTCAGCTGGTGGGATCAGCCGTTACCTGCAGTGCTTCTGCCACAAGGACTGGTTCTGAGTAGTTTTGAGATATTTGGGCAGGAGTCTTGGATTAACTAATCCTCAGCACTGCTGCCCAAAGGATTTGTTAGCAAACAGGTGGGGGTGTTTTTGTTTTACAATATGGGGAAGATGTTTTCATGCATACTTTATATAACATAGCGACTACCAAAACTGTGTGGTGATGGAGGAGAGCTACAGTAGCACCAAAAGGGGAAAGGACACGTGGACTCGACATCAAGACATTTATAGTAATGACAGTTACTGTGAGAGAATATTGTTTTACCACAAGTCTGGTCTAGACAGTGATTTTTTTTTAAATGCAAGCAGAATGCTGAAACAGGGAAGCCTTTTCAGTTTTGGTAACACAGCTGTCATACTGTGAATTACAGTCTGGTGTGACAGCATTGTTCATAATTTACAAAGCAAAACCAGAACTCAATTCTTGTCTTCTCCCACATATACTTCCATTTTACCGGATGTTTGTGACTCTAAGAGCTGGCAGTAGGATTTTGAGGCTTTCAAGTCCCTGTTGAAATGCAGCCCCTCAGCCTGGAGTCACAGATGGTGGCACATCAGAGTCTAGTCCAGGTCCCCATCCTGTTGTTTTCACCATCACTACTTTCTCTGTTATCACAGCAAACCAAATCATTAAGCATCCAAGATGGGATTTAGGCAGAACTCACCCACCTAAATCAGAAGTGCAATGACTGCTTTTCCTGCCTCGAACTGCAGGCACCTGGGATTTTATCACCAAAGACATAAGGACTTCAAAATCTTGATATTTTTTGCATTTAGCACAGTTGTTTCTGGTGTAGGAATAAAAGTTACAAGTCCTCACCGCCCAGTTAAAATGAGAAAATTGTTTAGGGTGAGGAGATTTCTTAAGCAGCAAGCAAATGTGAAGTTTGAAATAGTTTGGACATCTGAGGTGTTTATTAAGTCTGAAGTGTGAGATTAATGACTAGAAAGAAGGTAAGACTGAAAAGGTTCATGGTAATACTCTCATGATAGGATCCTGCTATCACTTGTGCACTTAACATCTCCTTGTATTGTGCTCTTGTAAACTCTCTGTCTACCTTTGTAAAACGCTGCTTAGATCAGGCTGTCAGTTGCGACTTCCATTAGTTTCCCAGTTCAGAGTTTTTTCACCACAATAAATTCTGAAATGTTTTGTCAAGTCTCATTTTTATTTAGGCAAGTGATGAATTTTTCCCCTGCTCTGGGACCTGGCAGATTTGTTTTGAATTTTTCATGCAGTAATAAATCCATATTATGGAAAAATCCATTCTCTCAGAAATGCACTCGTTCATACATTTAGAAGTATTTAAAAGTAAGAGCCTCAGGCCAGATTTTGCAGTGTGGGAATCAGTAATTTTGTTATCTATAGATTAAAAGTGTTGTCTAATTTTGAAAAAGGAAGCATTAGATATTAAACTGATTCTGCAGCAGATCAGTCCTTTCTACTCTGAGATGCACACTCCAACTGCCTGATACATTTATTTTTTAAGCAAAAGGAGTTGGCTAAGCTTAAGACATTAATTCCCCGTGTGGATGGCAGTCCATTTGTGCGTGCCTGCCGTTTCACTGATTAAGAAGATAACAAATCTTCATTGAAGTTACTGATGAGTCAGAGGCTGCTGATTTACAAGTGGTTGTAGGTTCCCCTGCATAAGGAGTTGTGCCTCGTCTCCACAAGTCAGGAGTAAACTCTCAGTTGGCACAAGCTGTTCTTGCAGGGACAGCCAAGCAGCTGACCTTGCTGAAGCAGACAGAAATGTATGTTCTTGTAATGGGTTTGTGCATTGTCTTTGTTGTAAGCATGACATAAAGGTGTTGCACTGCCTGTGTGATTTCAATTTATGGATAATTTTTATGTTGACATAGCAGATCAAGGATCATACAGATCAAGGTCTGTACATTTGGGATGTTATCCCAAAGTGAGTACCTAGTGTTCATTAATATAGTACAAACGTATGTTAGTAACTGATGCCCTGCCAAAAACTGTAATTAATAATTATGCATGTTAATTTAAAAATCCCGCTAGTGAATCATGTCACATTACAACCATATATTTATAGTAGCAAATTGTGAATTCCTGATTGTTACTAAAATGAATTGTTTTATGATTTTGAAGTATCTTTTAAATGGAGCTGATATTTCATCAGCTCATTGGTTAGAGATATTTTACACAAAAAATCTGTTCCTTGACAAATGCTGCTATTAAACTGGACTTTTACCAATGGAGCAGATTCCACTGAATCATCCCTGGACATTTTCCCTTTTGGAAGCAGTGCATAATTTTATTCCATAGCCACCATCAAAAGAAATGGCTGCTGCTGTAGGCTTCAGCTGGGGGTGATGGTGAGCAGCATCTCTGCAAAAGCTCCCCTACCTGTGCAGGTCCAGACTTCTGTGTAAAGCCTGAGGAAAGTGCAGGTAGCAACCAGTAACCAATTTGCTCGTTTTTGTGACTGTAAAGTAGCCCGTGCCTTGTCTTTTAGATTTCATAAGAGTTATAAACGTATCCTGAGTGGTGATTGAGGACTTAATGTCGGGCATATGTCATGGTGAAATGACTTCATCTGTTAAAATTACTTCATCTGTTAATGTGATGTAATTGCCATTTTAAGTATGCCATGTTTTATGCACACTCCGTGAAAATTTATGAGTTGATAAATGTAATTTTATTTGTATTAGGATTAAATTTACCCCTGATTTAGAAGGCATTTCACATTTCAGTTCCATTTTACTCTGGGTGGGTCATCAATTTTATTTCCCTTAAGTTGAACCTGAGTACAATTTGGAAAAGGAGCTTGAGTGCACTAATTATTAATTGGTCTCCTCAGGGACATTTTTAAGTGGTAGCTGTAGCCCTTACTTCCAGCATTAACAGAGCCATTGAAGTGAGACAAGGAATAAACTATGTAATAGCAAACAGGAGGATTATATTTGTATAGCTGCTGTACACTAACTGGAGTATCTGCTACATAGTCAGCCGGCTGTTCCCTAAAACCCAGACATACGACTTGCAATGTGTCTGTCTTTGTAAAGTAAACTCTTTAAAGCCATCTGCACTCACCAATCGACAGTATATGTCTGTTATAGTCAAGGTTTTATGTCTGTCTTCCCTGAAGGCACTTGTTTTGAGAAAGTTTCAGCTCCAGGCTGTGAGGCTTGTCCAATCTTTGCTGTTATGTGGAGGTCCCTGAGCTCTTTAACAAACCGCTAAGAATCTAAGAGATAATATCTTAATTGTACCATTATCACTGAACTTTACTCACATTTTGTAGCCTGTGACTGTGATATCACTCATGCGAATACCATTCAGCCTGAAGAAGTTGTGCAGATCTGGACCTTAATTCAATCTATGTGTAGAAAATTATACGACAAAAATCTGTCATCTTTTATGGGATTGAATCTGCCAGCCCCGAGGTATCTTATTAATAATTTTTTGCTGAAAGACTGCTCATCAATGTAGGAGCTTAGACTTCTGAAATCATATTTCAGCTATTTGGATTTCACCCTATATCATCCCTCCATTGAAAGCTTGTTCACGGCAAGAACCGAAAGATGGATGAGCTTTCAGAAGACTTGATGGTGATGTACTGTGACTCCCACAAAGGAGGCATCTTGCCCACCCTGTGGGGAACAGCAAAAAGAGAGTCCGAAGTGCTGCTTCTCCCTCTGTCACCAACCTGCTGGGAGATCCTGAGAGTCAACTGCCCTATCAGCCACTCAGAGTTATCATATCTGAAAAGGAGATATTTATTCACCTGTGTAAACTTTGGATTTGAGACTAGTGGATGTTGAGCACTGAGGAGTATTTTTATTTTTAGGCTGAGAAGTGAATAGTAATTGCTACAGAATTGATCAGCTATGTCCTGTCCCACCACTCATCGTAGAAAAGTCAACTTGACTGGGGGAGACATCTGCCCAGAAAATTCGTTTCTCTTCATAGCTATCTTACTGCGGTGGGTCTGGGAGGTGATATTGGATATCTGATGGAGGAGGAAAGCACTATGGGAAAATGCATCTCCTGTCTCCAGTGAGTTCCAATTTGGAAGTGACCCTTTACTTCTTTCATATATAAAACACATATGCAGACATATACGTATGTATATATACAGACATGTAACAATATCTGTAGGTACATATGTGTGCATGTGTATGTGCTTGTTGAATACTGATAGGAATATACTAATACACTTTCAGGTATCAGAGCACTGAAATGACAAAAGCAGACTTAGCAGGAAGGTTCAGTGTTTTCAGGCCGCTTTTCTCCAGGATCCTCTTTTCACTGCCATAACGTGACAGAGTCCCACAGTTTGCTGAGACAAGCAGATGCTCCTGGGCACTGATTTATTTTGTTTTCCCTGCTGAAGAACAGCCCGTGCTCTCTGAGCGCGTCGCTCGCCGCTGGAGAGCCAGACTGTGTGTTTGTGCAATGAAGTGGATGGTACTGTGCTGGCACATCTCCCTGCCTCTCAGTGGTGCCTCTGTTCAGAAGAACTGAGAAATACTGTCTGCAGGTCAGGGCTGTGCTGCTGTTTTTATGCCCCAAACCGTGGCCTCACTGCTGTGTTTGCTTGAATAGGTAGTTGACAGAAACGTCAAAGAAATACAGCTAGTTCTATCTAAATTTACCTATTTTTTACTATAAATTACTACTCACTTTTGACCCTATAAATTTATATATTTACATTATTAGACAATGAAAGGAATAACAACAGTGCTGTCGTGCAGCTTTATGTTGCACTTTTTATCCCTACATCTAGCAACAGTTTGGAAAGCTGGGACTATGGCACCCATCCTGGAGAAGGAGAATCAGGGGCTGGGGGTGAAAGTCTTTCCAAAAATCACCCAACAAGCAAAGGGGAAAGCTAAGGCTGGAACCCACATCTTGAGACTAATTTCTGTCCTCTACCCACTGGGACACTGCCTAAAGAGAGGTTAAAGTCTGTATCATAAAACTCGGAAGATTAAGCTTACACTTGGTTATCTACATTCAGGCACCCAAGTTGAAGCATTCTGGCTCTCTGAGCACTCAGAACCTCTGGAAACCAGGTCACCTTCTAAAATAATTTCACGGGTACTAATTTAACAGCAAGTTTTCAGGCAGTTGTGACCTCTTTCTTTGAGGCACCAGATGATACCCACTAACCTGCTCGACAACTCCTGCATTTCGGAAAGCAGGCCCCTCATGGAGAGGCAGCACTTCGGACTATCTGGGGGTGTCACTAAGACTATCTTGGTGCTGCCCAGCCTGTCAAGGATCCACGTTGTGGAGAGCAGGGAAATGTGCTGGCGGTGTCCACAAGGCTCTCCAGAACAGCCGCGTTGCTGTGAGGAGGAGGCAGTCTTGCACAGGCCCAGACTTCAGTTCTCATTTGCTCAGGACAGAAACCAACAGTGTGTGATTTAATCAGGGTAAAATACCAATTCCGTCTTTTTTGCTGAGGGAGAATCAGATGGCGAGGGAGAAACGGCGTCTGATCGGGAGACGGCTGGTTAGGAAAGCATGTGACAAAGTCACAGAGGGCAGCAGCTGACGTGAGCATCCATTGTAAAGATAAATGCTAGAGCTGAGTGTTAACATAGAAGCTAGCTATGATGTAATCTCCTTAAAAGCCTTTTTTCCACAAGGCCTTTAAATGCTACTGCTTTCTAGATCATGCTGTAGAGATGCTCGCTAACCCCGCTCTCCTCCAAAAGACCTTGGCACCTAAAACCATGGTTTTCCTTCTATTTGTGGGGCCATACCTTAGTTCCAGTGGGTCCCATCAGCTTCACCAACAACCTAATAGGATTAAGGCTGGCAGATCTGGCCCTCAGCCTGCCAATTGTTTGATGCTCTGACTTTCCCTCCCAACATTTTTTGGTAGTCCTTTGGCTGCTCTGCTGTCTGCATCAACACCATCCTTCCATAAGCACATACATCTCTGAACTGAAATACTAGTCTTCCTCTGCAGCTGTGCCAAAACCAGTACAAGTTTTCCCACAAACTTAGCATCAGCCTTCCCCGGGAGGATGGGATCCCCTTCCTATGGGATCCCATCTCGTTTCTGCCCATAGGTCTCGGCCGCACAGAGCTCCTGGGCATGATGTCAGCCACCTGGCTTGGGGCAGAGACCTAGCAGCCGCTCGGGAAGCCAACAAGGCATTTTGCTGCTGCCAACCTGTCATGTAGTTATGGCCAAATCCAATGCTTGCACCTGACTCCCAAGAAGGAGGCAATACAGTCCAGAAGGTAGGACTGGCCAGGAGTCAAAAGACATTTTGTTTCCTGGCTTTTTCACTGAGCTGTGGCAACTCTGTGCAAGCCACTTCCTCACAATGTGGGGAATGTTCCTCACTTTTGCCTAGGTGACCGCTACTTTCATCTGGTATTATTTTTATTTTGATCCTAATAGTTCATTTTCTAAAGTACTCTCAGATCTGCCAGGGAAAAGCAGCTGCGTGAGACCTACCCAGACAGCACAGCAAGATGAGGCTTCAGTGAAATTCACTGCAAAACCCAAATCTAAATGTGTGCAGGTCTAATAACCCCTTAAACCTAGATCTGAAGCTCCACACTTAAAACTTCCTCATCCAGCTCCTCTCTTTTCCACTGGCTGTATCCAGGCTCAGGTTTTTCCACCAGTGGTTGCAGTCCTATTTCTTGCAATGAACCGTGCACTCCTCTATTGCCCATGACCTTCAGAAAACTCCTGCAAACTCCAGTCTCCAAAACTAAGCACAAAACTGAGTCTGTTTCTTATTTCAGAAGGGAAGTATTTTTAGAAAGGGGGAGAAAACTAAGGAGATGGGGGAACCGAGAGTGTAGAATAACAGCGTCTACTGTGTAAAAGCTGCGGGGGAGGGAATTTCTCCAGCATCATCCCACACATGTTTTTATTATAGCAGAAGTTACTGCTGCGTAGCAATTGCAGTATCCCCCTTAAAAGTGTAGTAGGAACATATGCACAGAGCAGCTGCAAGATATAAACTTGTCTGTAACATAATGTGATAAACAGAGGTATCATCTGCTACAGGAATAGCTGATTTCCACCAGTATTATTTAACCTAGCTACTCCCGGGAGGCAGTAAACCAAGACAGGCTTTCTGCTAAGTCCACCACTATTGCCTGATAGTAGTTTTTTACCTGATCAGCTCATGGCACTCTGGAAATGGCCCTAGGTTTACAAGCAACAGAAAGGGCGCAAGTCTATAAGGAAGTAAAAAAATGGAAGAAAACAAACATAGATATGTTTTTTTCTGGATCAAAATTTGCTCCAAAATTAGGTGATGCTTATTTTCTTTAAGCCAGTCTGTTGCACATCCTGTACATTTACAGCTCCAGAGGTGAGGATGGTGGGATAGAATATTGCTGGTGTAAAGGAGTTACTTGTCTTTCCTCACTGGGCAGTGTCTTCTTCCTGTGTCTGTTCTCTGTGGCAGGATCTCAGGGGAAGGGTTCCGCAGAGCAGCTTTCTGGGTCACTGCTCTTCGGGGACAGTGAAAATCCAAATCCTTCCCATTATGTTTGGATTTACTGGAGATGAACTTGCCCCAAGTGGACTTCATCTGTAATTGAAGTTGTCATCGATTCCT
>NW_010209234.1:11872-31287 GCF_000695765.1 Mesitornis unicolor
CCTGCTGCATTGGCCCATTCCTCAAGTTAATGATGGCTGTTAATGGATCTGGCTTTCTGTGCTGCTCATCCTGCACCCTGTTGCCCTCCCAGTCTCCAAACAGGCAACAGTGTGTCCATCGCTTTGAGCAGAAAAGCCCTGGAAAGCCATGGTGCTGTAGGAATCTCATATTTTATTGTATTTGCTGGATTTAATCCACTTCACACCACTTTAGTGTTTGGAGCTCTCCTTTGGAGCTTGCTTTATTTCTGTTTCTCAGGAAGTAGCAAGGATAAAGCAGCAGCAGCAGGGCTGGGGCCATGTCCCAAATGTTCTGCCCAGCAGCTGCAATGCCAAAGCACCTCAATGCCTGACATTTAAACATCATAGAATCACAGAGTGGGACATTTAAAGCTCATCCGGTCCAACCTCTCTGCCATGGGCAGGGATATCTCTCTGTAGATCAGGTTGCTCAAAGCCCCATTCAACCTGGCCTCAAAAGACTTCTTTTCTACATTGTAGTTGTAGCCAAATCCAGTTTATCTTTCTTCAAGGTTTAATTGTGTGTGCACACCACTGGCAACTTCTCTTGGTGCCACCACTAGCTCATGTGATTGAGGCTGGACCTGCTTGGGCTCCTCCTGTTTTGGATCCACCGTAGCTGAAATCTGGGTATGCGTCTCCCCTTGCCTTCCCTGAGCCTGCTCACAACCTTTGCTCCATGTTTGCTGGTCCGGAGGCAGAGCAGAGGATTATGACCTCTTGCAGGCCAGCTAGTCAGGGAGGGGGGCTGACCCAGTTCCTTGGGCTCCTGTTGGTACCAGCATTGCCTTTCGCATTTGATAAGATGTGCTTCTGCATCTCCCCTTCAGCAGCTGAAGCGTGGCCAGGTGTGTTGTCTGCAGGCAACAACTGTGAAGGGAGGTTGATGAGGTGATTTTTGGACCTGCCAGGGAGACAGCAATGTGCATCCATTTGTATTTTATAGCTCCTCTATCTTCAAAATGAATCATTTCAGACACATACAGAAATGCCCCAGATGTTAGTGTTTGCCTATATGTGTTCAGTGTAAGAAATCCCAAGTGCAAGGAAGAGGGAGAAGAAAAAAAGGAGTTGGTAGAGTTTCTCACATATTCTGTCATCAACACTTCCTAATTAATCCTGAGGTGCCACTCAGCACACAAACATATTTAATGAAACTATTGGCAGCAGTTTAATTTATATGGATGCATACATATACCCCTTTATATACATACATTAAAAAATATTTATCATATATATCCTTCCTACATGTATATGCGTGTTTATATACATAAATGTACGTGAATGCATATACATATATACATATATTTCTGCATCTATATTGTGTGTATATATAGATATATACATACAAACAACAGGGAGATCCTCTCACAGCACACAAAAACCTGATACACAGCAGCCTTTTCTTCATCTGTCAGTGAAAAAGGGAAATCCTTCCTTCAGCAAGCCTGTCTGTACACGATCACCAGCCTGAGCATTGCGTGCAGCTGTGTTTGCAGTGTGAAGCAGAGCTCAGGTTTCCCTCAAGGCCACCACAAGCCCCAGGGAAGTGAAGGAGCCACTGCATGGCACGCATGCGTGCATGGCTTTCTGCTCCGAGAGGAGGCACCAAACCCCCCCATCTCCTGGTCAGCCTCCTCTCCCCATCCTCCCACAGGATTTTCCCCTCAAATCCAAGAGTGTCAATGGATACAGTTGAAAGGGAACACATACTTATCCTATTCCTGAAATAACAGCTGAAGATCTGTATTTGCATTAAGGTCTAGCAGTGCCACAGACTTCATTAGAAGGCTTCTTTTGAAGGGTTTGTGTTTCCCATGCCAGCTGCCTCTCGCTGTGAGCACCCCTGGGTACACACAGTGTGTTCCTACTACATGGATTATCCAAACACATCTGTAGCAGTTCCTACATGACAAAATACAGCACATGATCAGGGGGTACTTGAGCTGATGCTGACTCACAGATCTCTCCACATCACCCCACGTTAGGTAACAGGACCTGTACCCAGAGAGCCCACGTCCCCCAGGGCTCTGGGGACTGAGCTCCTGACCTCCTGGAAAATTCAGAGCAGAGCTGATGAGCCTTGGTGTCTGTGTGTGCAACTGCTCCTCTGTAGAGTTTCTCCTCCCAGAACCCAAGTTATTTCACATTAATCAGGGAAGTCATTGAACTCCTCTGTTCCACAGGTTGGATGAGACACCTTGATGTGAAGAGACCTAAACTGCAACAGATTCAAAATCCCTCTCCATATTTAACTGGGGGTGAAGCGTCCTGGGAGTCTTCATATACCTTGACATCCAAAATCACATCTAAACCTCTCCACGTCTTCTGGGCTTGTTCCTGCATCCCAATGTGCTTGTGGCTGTAGGAATTAGTGGCTTCTCTCTATCTTGCAAATGGAGATGCCAACATGCGAATTATGTGAATATATCAAAACAATAAGGCAAATAAGAGTGAAGATGAGACTAGAACCCTGCCTTTGCCAGCAGATCAACAGGTCTCTAAACTATGTGACATACATAGAAGTTGCTATAAACACATTTCCTGCATCTCCAATTCCTTTTAAGTTTCAACCAAGGCTGATAAAACACTTTAGTCCCTTGGAATATAAGCCTGCCTTCAAAATAAAATCCAATCTCTCTTCCTACCATGCTAATTAAAAGTGCATGGCTGATTCAGGCAGCCCTACAATAGCAAGAGTGCTGCAGGAGTAGAGATGGCAGAGTTTAGCCTGTTGTGAGTATACAGTATTAAAAACAGGCAGATGTCTCATAAAGATGATTACGCCAGCCCTCTTGACCTTTCTGCAAGAACAGGAATAAAAGCAGGAGGAAAAACAAGAATCAGTTCTAATTTATCTTGAAAGCCCTCCCCCTTTTTTAGGCATGAAGTCAGTGCTGTTGTAGAGAGGTGAGGGGGTCGCTGTCACCCTTCCACGTCCCATCAGCGCACACTCACCAGCTTGGGACTGAGCCTGTAAGCGGTTTGACACACTCGGACCTCGGCCAGAGACACCTCCAGCTTCATCGCTATTTTTTGGTTTTAGTAACTCAGGGCAATTCTGAGGGTGACACACTCTGAGATTTGCTAAAAAGAAATCAGAGACTTCTTTGTGATTTTATGGGAGCTTCTTGTCCAGTGAGACAACCTCTATTTTTGTGCCTGGACATTGAGGGAAACCCTCTGGTTTCTCTGAGCTATTCTTTCCTGGTATGCACTTTTCTGGCTAAAGCCATGTGTGTGCAGATACCTGCTAACATTAGAAGTGGAGCTGTGTCTTTGTGCTGAGTCTTCAAAACAAATTTAGTCAAAGAAAGCAAGTCCATGAGTGTTTTTGTGGTGCTGAAATAGTTTGAAGGATGTCTTTGCTCTGAAAGTACTTTTTCATTAATGTATTTTCAGTAAGTTGGATCCAGCCACCCAATGTAGGTCTGAAATGGGTCTGCTTATTCATTATATTTATTTAGGCCCAGTGCTGTTGGGAATAGTTGAAGGTGTTTACTCTAAGAGCAAACCAAACCAACGTTTGTGCATCATAAATTTTAAGGCCAATAAAAAAAAAAGGCATTGTGCTGATGTGGACTTCCCAGAGACAAAGCATTTTCTTTACTTAATTCTTATTCCGAGTGCAATCTCTTTAGCTAAATTTAGTCTTCTTTTAGGAAAAATGAAAAGTCTACCTTAAGCTAATTTTTTCAGTGAAATACCCCACCAGAGCTGATAGACTATTGTAATGGATAATTGCCCTTGATGATAATAATTGCCCTATTTCTAATCCAAATATGCTTAATCTCTACTTGTAGTGGAGTACACTCCCAAGTCCTTTACAGACTCTACAAGGATGCATCACCCTATTTTGGGGGAAAGGGAAAAGCCATTCTTAAAAACCACATTCTCTCAGCAGACTTTTCATTTATAGTTAGATTTTGAGACATACCAGTTCTCTGGCTTTTAACTCAATTTATGTCTGCTGTACTTTATAGTAGTTTTATAGTTTCATAAGTCCAACATCATGTGGAATTAAGTTGAATGTCATACCAATGTCTAATGTTATCACACCAGGACTAGAACATCTATTTACCAAACCAGTAATCTCCTCAGAAAATATCGCTAGTCCAACGAGATGTGTTTTCCTAAATCTAGTGTTTAGCATCAAATATTTATTTAATATTTTATTAATTGAATGAGATTTTCGTTATGATTTATACCAGGATGACAGCAGTACATGGCTGGTTGTTTCTTTATGTGATGAGTGAAAGGATTATGGAAAAAAAGGTTTCTGATTTGGTTCTGAAAGCATATACCTTTTAGGTTTTATGTTGGACTGGGAAGAGGTAGTACAAAGAAGGAGACAACCATGAGAATTGAAGTGTTTTCCTGCATTTCATCAAAGCTTTTGCAGGACAATTAATCAATTGGACATTGCCATTGTTATAGGTGGTGTGGGACAGCTACTCAGTATTTACTGCAATAATTTCAGTATTAGAGTAGTGTTTGGGACCCTTGTTTTCCCTCATTGCTATTCCACACAAAGTGGCACAGTTGCAAGAGGGTACTATGGGTGTCCTCACCCCCGGATAATTTCTGGTCATTAAGGGCATGATACATGTGGACTCAACCCCTCGCTGGTACAACCTGGTTTTTTCTACCCTGTGGGTGATGAGCTGGGGACTGGGACCCAGGCATAGGAGGATGGAGAGCCTCCCTGAGCCCCAGCACAAGGGGACGGAGACATCAATACCTTCCTAGCATCAAGAGTTCAGTGCAGGACTCACCAGGAGGAACCTCTCTGAGGACATGGCACTTCCCAGGCACCTTGCTGACTCTTTGGGAAGTTCACCTCTGGGCTGCATGGCAGCCACATCGAGGCATCCGTGTGGGTCAGTCTTGGGCTTCCCATCAGCACAAGGGGTTTCAAAGCAGCTCTGCTCTTCCTCAGAGAGTAATTGTGAGGAGAAATGCATTAAGGATGTAGAAACACCACAGTAATGAAGGCTATGTGAATAAGAAAGAAAGGCAGAAAATAGCACACAGCCAGGAGCTTATTGGAAAACAAATGGACATTTCTAAGGAAAACAAGATTACCTAGCACTGCAATAATAAGGGACAGAAAAATAAAAATACTTCTTAAAGCTGTATAAACTCACCAGCCACTAAGAAACAGGCTTTGATATCTTTCAGTGTGATTTCTCATGCTTGTTGCTCACCATCTTGCCTGTTGCTCACCATCCTTCAGGAAATAATTGTCCCCTTGAAGCATGGAAAAAGGATATGGCCCTGAAGGAAAAGATTTGAAGTAAATGCCAGCAGTATTACTCTTGGTACAAAATATTGCTTGTTTTGAGTGTTATTTACATGGACAATTCTAGCCCTAAATTAAATAAGAAAAATGTAATAATAATTGCTTATATTTTCATGAGTTAACATGCCTTAATGTTGACATTTCTTAACTAGTGGGCATACAATTCAAAGACAATATAACAGGAAAGAAGTTTGTCAACTATCGACCTCTAAAAGCAGTTAATAAATGTAATAAAATTCCTATTCTTTTAAAGCAAATCCCCCTTCCTCACTCCAAGGTTACAGTGATAGCAGCTGCAGTACTGATTGGTAGGCACTGCTGAAGCTCCCTGATAAACCTCCCCTAATGGGGTTTGAAAGCCTACCCTTATCAGCATGACATCTCTCTCTAAATCTAAACCTAATGCAGCAGGAGTTGGCAAATGCAGAGGGAGGAGAGGTTTCCCCTGGGTACCGGAGCTGAGCCTTTCTCCTTTGTGCTGAGTGTGTGGTCAGCACTGACACAGAGAACTTGATCATCTGGGGACCATGACAAAAAATATCTAGTACCAAGCTATTTGATTGCTTGGAAAAAAAAAAGGGTCCTAAATACGAAATAGCCTCCTAAGTGTATCTGTAGCCCTAGTGTAGGGCTATTTGCATGGGTGACTGAAGCGTATCTGATTATACACTGCTTATGTGGGAGAACTCATGCATTTTTCCACACTCTTTTTACAGCTCCCAAGTCTACCTTTTGCCCCACTGAAGAGACCTGGTGGCCAGGCCTGGTTATTATCATTGCAGTATGCTGCGCCACACTAGTGTTCCTCTTCGTAGTTGTCATCATTTGCTACAAAGCCATAAAAAGGTAAGACTCCAGATGCTTTTACTGTGTTTAGGGTGATGCAGCCCCACAAAGGTTGACCCAAGACTTGGCTGACACCTTGTTTTGTTTAAAAGCATCCAAAAGGCAAAATGCATCCTGTAGTCAATGTGTGTTTTTTACTGGAAAGTCACTTTATGTACTATATCCTGCCTGTGTAAAGGCTGAAATTCAGAGCACAGTCATGGGCATGAGGAGGAGAAAAACTAGAAATAGGACAGGGCCACAATGTTCAGATTAATATGAACTCGCCAAAGACAGATTGCTGCAGGTTGCTGGGGAATGTCAGTAGTTTTGGCTAGAGTAGAGGCAGGAAAAGCCATCCTATCTAGTCCTGGTAGTGTTCAAAATTCACACATGGGATGTCAGATTTTTGGCCCAGGCCCATCACTAACTGTAGCATTTCAGATTAATGCAAGCTCTTGTAAACCAAAATCTAGGATAAGTTGTGTAGTTTTTCAGTTGGAGACTCTACTTCTAATTTATTCTTGGTTCAGAATCAGTATCTCTTAATTTAAAAGCCTGTGTGAAGCCTATGTATGACACGGTGTGTAGTAACCATTTCAGCTCCCTGACTACTGTCTTTGCAGTAGATGTGCTTGCATAGGCCTCTATTAGTTAGAAATTATTGACTTCAGTTACATAGAAAAATGGAAGTGGGAATAATTCCTTCACTTAAATAATATTTCACATTTTGAGTGGAAAAAGTCAAACCACGTATCTCTTGTGAGATACTGCAGTGACACTTGGATCCTGGTTTGGATTAAATTTTGTTTAGTCAGCTTTGGGATATCTTTTTGGTGAGGGCAAAGAAAAGAAAATACCTTTCATGAAAAAAGTTATTTGTATGCAAAGCAACTGCAAGATTTTTGATGATCCTCAGTGGGTATATTACAGCATTGCAAGTGCTTTGTGGTTGTCTGAAACATTTATGCATGATTTGAAGGATGATATATCCAAGAGGGATATAAAAAGGGAGAATTCAAACAAGAGGACAGAAGTCTGTATCTAATTTTTACTAGATTTACATAAGTATCTTTGCTATTCTAGTTTAGCTAAAGTGAATGCTTATTAGTTTTGAGGAGTGGGAAGGTTTTCACTCTAGTTGCTGAACTTCTTAAAAATCATCTATGGAGGAGTGAAATTGAAGTCCAATTTGCAACACAGTGCAAGGTCTCTCACTTGTAGCTCCTAATGTACCATTGGCTGTTTATAGGGGCTCAGTCCATGTGGAAAAGTTGTATTTGTTTCAACACCAGCTATTGTATTTGTTTGCCTAGTGCCAAATTGTGAATGATTTTTGCCAAGGCTGCAAAATACACCTACAGGAGCAGTAACTCTTCAGGGCACTCTTCTTGTGCCTAGCAAAGAATTGCTCTTCACATCTGTTGTGATGCTGGTAGATGGAAGGTACAGAAAAGAAATTTAAGCAGACAATTTTAGAGCTGCCTTGAAAGGGCTGTGGGAATTCACATAACAGAGTCTTATGCTTCATTTCGGTGAAGAATAATACAGATACTTGATGAAGACGCCTATTATTTGTCAACAGTGTGAATGTCAACATACGAGTCAGCTGCTTGAACAGGCATTAGGTGCAGAGAAAAGTGAAAATTCCTCTTAGATCTTCTTAATGTTGACATTCCCACTGCTGACAAATGCTAAGCTGAAAACTGCTCAGATGTGGGATGGACAGCTATACAAGAAAATCTTATTAATTTTATTTTTACAGAGTAACTAGAGCATTTCTTTTCATCAATGAGTCCTCCCTAAAACAGCTCTGTTAAAAGGATGCCATAAAGTGCCTGGCAGCATTCCTCAGTAGTTCAGGTTCCTTGATAAAAGATATCTATTGATAAGTGCTGGGAAATAAGATAAGACACTTCTCAAGAGAAGCTGCTCTGTGTCTGTCACAGAGTATTACCCCATATTGTTTAGCTTAATTGGCTTTAGCTACTGTGAGAAATCCTTCACTCTATTTTCTGCCGTGAGGTAGAGATGGCTAGAGAATGAGTGAGGGGATTAATCTGAGTGATGCTGAAGCCGAAAGTCCCTCCGATGTGTTCCCAGCCTCTGGCTCCATAACCATGCTCTGCCCCGTCCTTTCTCACACCTCCATCCCACCAGCTCTCTTCTGCATGCCTGGGCCCTTGTTCCTGTGCATCTCCTGGAATTGAGACCTCTGTCATTGCAACAAATCAACAAATCTGTCTCCCACATCCAGGGCAGTGTGTTGTCTCTTACAATAGATGTGAACGCTTCCCGCTTATCCTCCAGCCAAGTCTAAGTCAGGTTGTAACTTTGATGTGACACCACCATCTTCGTCCAAGGAAAGACATGCGCTGATTATTTTGATGTAGAAATCAGAACTCAGCGTGAAGACCCCACCTTTGCCCTAACTCTTTCTTAGCTCTGGGTGAGCATTGCCATCCTTTCCTTCCTTGCACCATGTCTGCTGGTTTCAGAGGCGTCCGAGTCTTGGTTCCCTGCTGTCATGTAGCTGATCACTGTGAGGGGGACTGGGAGGATGGCAAAGTGTGCTGGGGATGGGGCTGTTTACAGTGCCCATCACAACTGACCCTGAAAGCCCTCTGCTGCTCAGCTTCCTCTCTCTGAAACAGATACCAAAGCGTTTGCCTACATCTCACGGGTGTCACTGAGATTCATCACCTACTGTCTGATGGGCAATATAAATGTGAAAGTTGCAAGAATTATTATCCAAACATATATTCTGTAAAGCCATGCATGAGATTGTCACTCTGCAGCATTTTTAGACAGGAATTTTTTTACCATTTAATGGGGGAGCAGGGGAGGGACATCCACATCTTTGCATTTGGAAACCCTCAGTGAGAGCTTGAGGTGTGACAAAAATGGGAGGTGCCAGTAAACATGAAACCTGGCCTGGCAGGAGCAAATGGCTTATATATCTCTTTTATTTTATGCAACAAGAACATCATTTAAAACTTCTCACCAGACCATCAGCAAAAACAGAGATAGATCAAAATAAAAACATGAAGAACATACTGAATATGAGTTCAGATGGGATGATAGTACCAGTTTACCCATGGATTCTATGTATCCTATTTATACATCTATCTGTATCCTATGTATCCTATCTATGGTAGATCTTATGTATCTACTATAGTCAACATATATGGTATACATCTCCAAGTGTCAAATCTATGTCTTACGGGAGAGTATTGCAAAGAACCAAACTGGAATAACTTGATTTCTCTGCTGCTTGTTAGACCTCCAAATGAAGAAGGGTTTACAGCCTGACCATCAGTGCTATCTGTGTCCTATTTAGCCTAAAGCATACGGCTCAGCTTAATTAGCAGTATGAGCACTGAAGAGATGCTGAAGAGTGAAGTAACAGCAGTCATCTGGTTGTAGAGGGTAGCAAGAGTTAAATGTTTTAGCAGGAAAGTGCAGGCAGAGATTTATTTGCACAGAGCTTGGATCTGTTGTATTAATCCCTCACTTTCATAAGAATCAAATTTGAAGTAGAAAGAAAAAGAAAAATCCTATTGTACTTAGTTCAAATCTCATTTACTTGTTTCAAGGGGCCAGACCCAATCAAACTCTCTCATGTCTGCTTTTCTGTAGCAGGAAGAGAGGGAGTGACTGTCCTGCAGGTATTATGGCATGGTTTAACCCCACTAGCAACTAAGCCCCAGGCAGCCACTCACTCACTGTCCCCCGATGGGATGGGAAGAGAATCAGAAGGGTAAAAGTGAGAAAAGTCATGGGTTGAGATAAAGATGGTTTAATAGGCAAAGCAAAATCCACACACACAAGGAGAGCAAAACAAGGAATTCATTCACAGCTTCCCATCGGCAGAATGCTCCATCACACATAACAGCTACTTGAGAACACAGATGCCATCACTCTGAATGTCCCCCTGACTTCCTTCTTCTTCCTCCATTTTTTCATTGCTGAGCATGACGTTGTATGGTGTGAAATATCCCTTTGGTCCAAGCTGTGTCCCCTCCCAACTTCTTGTGCACTCCCAGCTTACTCACTGGTGGGGCAGTGTTAGGAGCAGAAAAGGCTTTGACTCTGTGCAAGCACTGCTCAGCAATAACAAAAGCATCCCTGTATCATCAACACTGTTTCCAGCACAAATCCAAATCATAGCCCCACACCAGCTACTATGAAGAAAATTAACTCTACACCAGCCAAAACCAGCACATATCATAACTCAGCTGTATTTTTATTCAACCTGCATAAAAAATGTTTCTTCTGGGATGCTTTGTTTTCCCTCATAAAAACTAAAAATATAGCATATCATCAATTTTAGGCAACAAGGCTTTCTGTGATAAAACACAGTCTAGTGGATTGGTGTTTCTTTGTATAAAGTAACGACCAGAACGAAGCCAGCATGCTGCTACCTGCATCCCTCCATCCCTACACAATCTGACGCTTGCAGATTTCTAGGACAGGTTTAATCACAACCAGTGATCTCTGTAACACAGAAATCCGAATGAGCAGACAAATAACTGGTTCCAAATCTGGAATACTTCCAGGTATTCCTCTATCATGTCTCTTTCTGTAAAAACCTGCCCTTCTTTCTCTACCAGGAAGTAAACGCAGGAAGTGCAAGGACAATTCATAAACCAACACAGGCTGTAGGAAGCTGGGTCATTCCAGTATTACATGGTTTGTGGACTGGACTTCAGGTGCACCATGAATGCCAGCAGCTCTAACAAATCTTCATCTGGTGTAAATCAGTGAGGCTTCAAAAATGATCAGTGGAGCTCAATTGATTTTAATCAGCTCTGGAGGTGGCTGTCTCTTATGCTTTTTTTTTGTCAAGTCTCCAAGCACCTGAATAATAGTAAGACACTAAGGCTGGAGGGAAGTGGGAAGTAAACACAGTAAAGAGGATTAGCGAGAGTTGTTTGGTAAATAAGAGACTAGACGGGGGAGAGAGGGGTCTGCAGTATGTAATCCTATTTCTGCAGCTCACTGGCGTGTCAGTGTCTGTGAAAGGAATAAGATATTTGCATGAAGGGGAAAAATAAATCTCTGGCTCCCTGTATAGAATTAAGATACTGGAGCCATCTCCCAAACATTGAGGGGGAAAGCAAAGCTGAACATCCAGGTCTCTGTGCCAGCTGATGCACCAGCTGTGCAACCTGGCAGGAGGTATTTCAGGTGGTTTTCCAACATGTGAAAACCCTGTACTTGGTGTCTCCAGAACATCCGTACAGTCTGAGATGACCCCTGAGCATCCCATTGTGCTTAAGGATGTGACTCCTTGGCTCTGCTGGATTTTAGGCAGGGTGGATACATTTGCTCTCTGATGTACCACAGGGTTTGCTGCCAAAGAGCCCTCTTGCTAAGTAAGCAGAGAAAGCAGGCTGATGATAGCAAAGTTTTACGTGATATGCCTTTTACTCACCATTCTAACTCTGTCAAGCCACTGTTTTGTACGTGTCCTATAGCCTCAGAGAAAGGTACCATAAATGCCTACATAGGCACTTCCTTAAACAGGCACCGAGTTCACTTTCAAATAATGATTAAATGGAAGAAAAGCTTGTACTGAAATAAAATGACAGGTCATATTTAAATTGTCCTAAAATTCATTGCTCAGGTATTTTCTAGGGTGTTCAGCATTACCGTATGATTTATGGACCCCACATACTGCAAAGTCTAGTTTCAGCAGCAGGAGCAAGGTTCAGAAAATTGAGGTTTTTTGACAAAATGAGGCAGGTACTTGCAAGGGGAAAATACAGAGGCTTGTTTAAGGAGAGTCAAAACAAGCTGGGGCTGTGGTGAGCTGTTATGTGTGGAAGAGCATGTCCCATGGTGCAGGGGTGTATGTCCTGCTCATGGCCCTGCACGTCTTGCCCAGCCTGTTTTGTACCACTCACTCCTCCAAAGAGCAAAGATTGTGTAGTCCCCACATGGCCATCCTTTATGAAAAGTACTGAGGCTGAGCACAATATGATCCAAAATCATTACTAATTGCAACAAAATAATGCTTTTCCATGTGGGGAGAGAAGACAGAACAGTGTCCTAATTTCACTTAATAGGTTTGAAGTGGATATTCACATCATGGCTGATGGCAGACATGGCAGACAGGTCAAGGTGCACTGAAATTGTTAATCTCTTCTGTTCTTCCTGACACATTAGAAGGGTTTGCACTGAAATTATGCCTTTATTCTCAGCAGATGGCTGGAAAGGCGGTAATTACTCAGAAGATAAAGTGAGATAGTTGGTGGAAAAGCTGTGTTAAGAAGTAATGTTTGAGTGGGGGACACTCAAAGAGAAGAAGGTGCTCTGTAGGGGCAGACCTGTGTGTCTCTGACGCCATTCCCTGACCTCAAACCAGTTCGGCACTACAGAAGGGGTCAACCTGTAAGAACTACCATGCAAAAGGAAGTATGGTCTTTATTGGGAAGACCTGGGAATGTCACTGAGGGCAGTTCAAAGACAGAAAAACTTCAGAATTTTGGAAGAGCAATGAAAAGACCGTCATACTGTAGCCTGATTATCTTTTCCACTGACTGAATGTTGATGCATATCCCCAGCAGGATTGGCATCTGCTGCTGAGCACCACTGTCCAGGTCTTCTGCCACCTCTCACCAAAGCCCAGAGTCCCTGTGTGTTGGTTAGCCTCTATGCCTCATCATTTCCCAGTGTTGAATTTACTCCCATCCTTGGAATGAGGTTGCAGATGATCTACTAATGAAAATGTAAATACCCTGAGCAACCAGTCTTGCTGCAGGAGATCCCATATTTTAACCAACAAGAAATGAGTTCATAGAATCACAGAATTCAGAGGGAACAGCTTGAGATCATCTAGCCCAAACTCCTGCTCTAACAGAGTCAGCTAGAGCAGGTTGCCCAGGGCTGTGTCCAGCTGGGTTTTGAATATCTCTGCAGATGGAGAGTCCACAACCTCTCTTGAGTTCTTGTTGGTTTTCCTGTCTTCTTTCAAAGCTACCCCTTTTTATTAAACTAAGCTCTGCTTGATGAAAGCTGAGTGCTAGTACAAGGAAAATCAGTTGTTCTTCCAAACAGTGTTGAAGCCTGGGTGTTCATTGTGCATCTATTTCCAGGGTAGTATCTGTGAGACAAGCTGTTGAACAGCTTGACAACTTGACCCAAGCCCACCGGAGAAGTCAGAGCTCTGCTGTATTCATTCAGTGGCATCACTGGGGATTTCGGATGAGGTACTAACAGTTGGTGCTGCCCAATGGTTTTTGAGTGCATCAAAGGGTTGGCCTCATTTTTTAAAGTAGAATACCAGAAGTATTGCTACTGCCTGTGAGCAGGCTCATTTGACAGACCAAGGGCTGATGAGTGAGGTGGATAAAATGGCCTTTCCTTCAGGGAGGTGGCTGAGCCAACCGCATGGTCAGTGCTGGGCAGGAAAGTTTGCTTTGCTGGTGCCTGTGCAGTACGTGTTGGTGGGATAATCAGGAGGATCTGCTCTTCAGTGCTGTCAGTCTGGGATTTTTGTAACCACGGCATGTTTGCACAATGAATATAGGGCACGATTTCTCTGTCTGTTTTAAGTTATACTGAAAGTTCGCTGACTTAAAATGATAAATTGCTGCACTGTTTCCCATACCCAGGAGCACTGGAAGCCTTCAGGGGGCTTTAGCATAACGCAAGTGGTCCCAGTGTTTCACAGAATACTCTCCTGTGGATCATTTTTCACTTGTTCACTCCTAATTTGTGATGTACTGACAAAGATGCCGACTGAAACCTGTAGAGCATTATGGTCTATCAATTAACTGTGATCACTTAACTTTTCACTGTGACCAGAAACAAACTTGCCATTTCTCTGTTTTCTACTGCAAATGAGGGTACCACATCGAGTGGTCGGAATTCTTGCAGTAAATTCAAGTATTGTACAGTTACTGCCTCAGTGCAACTCTGAAATAGCCACAGGTGGATTTTACAGGCTCATGCCGCAATGTAACACTCATGCTGGTCTTATTGTAATGGTTGAAATATTCCTGATTTATCCCAGTGCAATTAGAAGATACAAATGGATACTAGAGCTTTGAAATATATAGGAAAGTTGCCAGGTTTACTGTGAGTATTTTATTACATTTTTTTCCTGAACTGTAACTTCTGAAGTAATCTGAATAAATACGAGATCAGGGTTCTCTTCACCTAGTAGTCTAAAAACTGACTTTAAGCTCAAGACGCTCACATATTCAAAATCTTACAAGGCAAAGAAACAAGGTTTTCTTAGAAATTCATGCAGTTTTTAAGCCAGTCGTAGTTTTTACAAGCTGACGTGAGGGGTCTTGTGGCTGACCCTGCTGGTGAACCAGCTGAGATGTACCTGGCACGGTGTGCAGGGAGACTTGAGGAAAGTTTTTGGCTTGATTATCTGGGATATCTGAGCTTAAGATTGTGTTTGTTACAGCCTGCAAGAACACAGCAGGAGAACCTTGGGGTTCCTGAGACAATCTTTTTTATGACTCAGAGGAAATTGTACCCATGGTATAGGGTGGGGGTGTAGATCCGTTACTCCATCTCTGTATCACCCAGAAATCCCCCCTACACAGAACCTGCTGGGTGCCTTTATTACCCCCTTTTCCTTTCCACAAAGGATTTGCAGTGCATCTGGAAAAGCAGTAAAGCCTGATTTCTCCAGTGGCTGAACAACTGCAGCTTCTGGTGGGTTCAGCGGACACGGTGGCTTTGCAGGAGCTCTAAAATGTTAGAAGTCTGAATGAGAAAGCCCAAAAAGTGTGGAAATGCCCCCACAGTTCCCACACATGCTCCATGCTGCCCCGGGCAGGCTCTGCCCAGACTCACTCTGCGCTGCCTTGAGGTGACAAGAAGTCAGACCTGACCATGGAGCAGCTAAGCACCAGTTGGTCCCCTACCCATTACACACATGCAGCCATCTCCAGGATGCTCAGGATTGCTCCTCTGTGTGTGCCCTATTCCCCTCCAGCCTCTGCCCTTTCTTGCTTTCCACAAAGCCTTGGTTTCTGTATCACCCCCACATTGCCCCAGATTTGACCATGCAGAAGATCATAGATTCATTGGGTTGGGTTGGAAGGGACCTTTAAAGATCATCTGGTCCAACTCACTTGCAGTGAGCAGGAACAATGTTACCAGATCAAGTTGCTCAGAGCTCCGTCAAGCCTGACCTTGAATATCTCCAGGGATGAGGCCTACCCCAGTCCTGCTTGACCTTTTGGCATGCTTCTGGCCAGAAACCTTGATTTGGGACCATCCTTGGCTCCTCTAATTTGTGGCTTCTGCCAACTTTGATTTTGATGCCTGGCTGTATGCAGGGCTTCTGTGTGCAGAGACCCTGGGGAAAGGCAGAGCTCAGGGAACAGCAGAGCTCCCTCCTATGCAAGGAATTTCAGCCAGAGGTAATGAGGCATCTGATCACCATCTAATTTCTTCTGCCTCTGCCCTTCCTTCTCTGCACCCCCCCATACCTACTGCTAAATATTTATAATGCTCCTGGGTTGCTAAGCAGTGCAATGGCTTCCCAGTGGGAAGAACCTTGATAGGAGGTGAGACTTGCAGTAGGTCAACGTGGACAGAGCTGGAGGTGGGAGAAGATGTCATCTGCTGGGGTGGTCCTGCTCTGCCACAGGCTTACCTTGCCCTGAATTTGGTGTCTCCTCCATTGGCAAGCCCATGGCCATCTCTCCAGTATGTCTGGGCTGGAGAACAACATCTGTTTGTCTGTAGAACTGGCTAAATAGTCATGTCAGAGACGAGCACCACAGCATCCATGCCCCAAGCTAATGCCAGGTGATGGCGTGAAGCACTAACAGGGGCCTGCTGTAATGGGTGTGATCCCAGCTGTGTGCAAGGCAAGAGTGGGAAAATAGGGTCATTCCTCGTTCTGGCCTTTGAAAAGAGGTTCCAGATGGAGAATTGGTGCTTGCTTTTTGAGGCACTAACATGAAACTTTATAAAGATGTTAATGTTGCAAGCAGCAGGAACTGCGGGCTAACCTGGCTTTTCCTTTCAGTTGGTCTGAGCCCTGGGAAGCCAGTGTGGAGACAGGCTGAACTCAAATCCTTCTTCAGACAATTGTCTAAAGCCACTTAGCTCCCAAATGGCATCAAACCAAATCTTTCTGAAGACATCAAGGTGTGCAGAACTTGCTGGTTGCTCTCCCACTCTGTGGCCTTGCCCCATTGCACACCTGGAGCATGGGAAGGCTGAGACCACCCTGTGCAGTCCACTTATAGTGGGTCTACATTTCTCCTGCAAAGAGAAGGGTCTGGCTCTGCAGACTCTTCTTTGTGAGTGGAGAAAGTCAGAAGCAGCTTCTTAGAAATCTGAGGTCTTACTGGAGTTGGTGGCAAAGACAGATTGCCTCAAGCGCAGTGTGATCCAGATAGCTGCAAAGGTCAGTTCATTTTACAAGTTTTAGTTTTCTTCTCAGCTCCTTGCTTTCATTTGTGTTGCAGAAACTCTTCTATTAAAGATATTTCTATAATGGAAAATCTGCAGAGAATTTTTGTTCATCTGCACAGAAATTAATCATTACTATTTAAATAATTGTGTGAAATTTTATCTAAATGATTCTGTGAAATAGCAGTAGCCTTGTTCTTCTATATGGATCAAGTCCAGTGTGTAGGTTGTTGCCTTTGTCTGCAATGAATCACGCAGCAAGGTGGTTAGCTTCATTCAGCAAAATACCTGGGCACAATGTAGCACAGAAGATCAGCTTTGTTTTGGGGTTGGAAAAGTCCAGTGCCTAAAATGGCAGTATCTAGAGTCACTTGCTGATAAGAGACATACTGTCCTTCAGAAATGGCGAGAGAGCAGTGAAGAGCAGCCCTTGCTCGTCTCCTCTCTTTGCCCCTTTTTATTGCAACCCCATGTTTTTCTAGCACTGATGCCCACCCTGACCTGGAGCATGGGGCACCAGCAGCCAGCCGGTTTGCAGACATGGTAGGGGATTCCTGCACCTTTCCCTCCTCCACTTCCTCTCCAATATAGAGAGCTTTTTGTAAGGACAACTTCTAATTGGGAGTCCAGCTAAGTAATAGTTTATCACACTCTTCTACTGGTCTCACTGCAGCTGAGCAGATGCAGTTAGGTAGCTGTCATGTCTTGTTCAATGTATATGTTTAGATATGTTGTCTATATAGAAAAGCAAGGTATTAATCAGAATTGATACAGCTGGGCACTTGAAAAGCTTGTTTCTTCAGATTTCCTTAGTTAATGTTTGTTAAGCAATTTGAAGACAGAAAGCACTAAATAGTGATAGATGTTGTTCAGTCTGTTGCAGAAAGACTGGGGAACTTCATAGGACTGAGAGAAAGATCTCAGTTTGGGCTTCCACTGGTATTTTTGTATTTCTGAGTGACTTTTCAGCAGGGAAGTGTTTGTTGCCTTCATGCCAGCACCTGTGAGAATGTGCATGTCTCAAATTTTTTTTGGGTCACAGAGAGCTCTTACAGATGTGTGCAGAAATGAAGGACCAAACCTGCATGTGGGCACAAAATCGCAGAAGGTGTGGACTGTCCAGTTTGGGGGCAGCCTTAAATTTTTGTCCATCATTACACGAGTGCTGTGACTTCGATTTTAGTAAGGTACCAGCACAATGCCACTGCTGCCCTAACACTTCCAGTATGCACTGATGTGGAGGATACTTACAGGAGGGCTCCTTCCCTCTTCTGATCTGCATGAAATGAAAAAAAAAGGAAAGCTGGGGACTGTACTGCCTTCACTATCCAGCTGCTACCTATTCCCACCCATCACCCAGACATGGGTGCTGTCGCAGTGCAATGCACCCCATGTCCAGCTCTGACCACAGGTATTTCCTTGAGCACAGAGAACCAACCCCAGGGAAACAGGCTGAAGTGCAGTGGAATTATTTCTCCTGTTACGTCGGTTGGTTCAGCTCCCCAAAGCAGTCAGTACTCTTTCTGTGATTCTCTAGGGTGGCAGCTCAGACACCTTAGTAACACGGGACTGCAGCAAGACCCTTGAGTCACCCTGTCTGTCCCCAGTACTGTGGGCACCGTGGCATTTGATCCTTTTCATAAGCTTATCAAGTCTCCTTCTTGAAGCCGTGCAGTTCTCCTTCTCCCCCTGGTCCCTCCTCCAGCAGTCTCAATTCAAAGTGTTATTCTTCTGAGGGTAAAAGAATCTTGTCTGCATTTCCTGCCTAAATTCAGCCATGTCTAGTTCCCATTTCTTCCGTTCAACAGCCCTTTTCCTTTCCTAGTGTTTGCTGAGGCCAATCTCATCCCCTCTTTCTTTCCATTAGACTGGATTGTTCAAGTTTGTTTATTGTCTTCCATAAGAAATTAAGACAGAAATTTGAGTTGACTTCCCTCTCTAAATTACAGACTTGTTAGTGCAGATCCTGCCTAATGCAATAGCATTGCCTATGATCCCTGAGTGCCGTAGGTACACTGACAGTCCCAGGCTGTTTCTGCATTGCCTGACAGAGCGTGGTGTGTCTTGAACTGAGCTCCACGCTCATCCCTTGGCAGCCTGCACTGCTCCACGGAAGGACAGGACTCTTGAGGAGCAAGAGCATGCCCAGCTCATCCCCAAAGGGCACTGCCAGGTGTGGCCATGGCCATGGCTGTGATCCAGACGTGCTCTGGCTTTGCTTAAAGCAGGATGCCTTCGTTCCATGCATTTAATGTCTGTCTAGTTGGTTTTGTTTTTTTTTCATTTAGTGGCTTTTTGCCAGGCTGGAGGGCTGGCAACATGAGCTCATTTTTTCACATTAGGTCCATTCACTTTTTTTCCTTTTGTCGTCAAAACATATCGACAATATACTCTGAACTGAGAACACCCTATGGATAATGTTAGCTGTAATATCCCTCCAGTCAATAAAACCTTTTAAAGGTTATTATAGCGAATGCAAAGAATGGGTTGTAACGTGAGGGGTCACTGAAAGTACTTTTATCAGTTATGACAGTTAATAGCCCAGTATCCTAATAATAAAGCTGCTTCTCTTCTTCAAGATTGGTTTTGTGTAGGAGCATAATTCTGAAGTTAGCTCAACTGAAGACCTAGTAGGAAATGTGATTGCATCCCCTTAGTGTCCCAGGGACTGATCTTCCTTTGCAACATCAGAGCAAATCCTCCTCAAGTCCACCGTAGTCTGAAGAATTACTCTGACTTTGCACTGCTGAAAATAAATGATGGCTAAACGCCACTTCTTAAATTTCACGTGCAGCTTATCAATCTACTGCAGTTTCTTGCAATCTGAACGGGCCAAATCCTCCCTTTGGACATACCCAGAGAGAGTTCAGCA
>NW_010209234.1:31318-42166 GCF_000695765.1 Mesitornis unicolor
TAGGACTGCCACACTTCTGCAGGAAGGGATCTGCCCACCCCATCGCACAGCCCGAGTGCACCAGCTTGGGGACCCTCTCAATGCTGATGGATGGCTACAGAGCAGCTCCATAGGGATTTTAATTTTTTCCCTGAGAGAAGCACTCAGCAAAGGCTGGAACTTCAGTTCCTGCACAATTTGACTGTCACAAGGAAGTGTGAACCACCCCAAAACAGAAATCGTCCACATTCCTGCAGGGCTTGCTTATATGTACTCCAGAAACTGGTCAGCTGTAAATGGCTGTGAAGGAGAGCTGAATGAGTTGTAAATTCCAGGCTTGAAAATGCTCACATGAACAGCCAGAAAAGAAGAAACTCTCCTCACGAGATGGTATGTTGGAGTTAGATCAAAGCCTCTTGCTGTAACATGGCTTGCAGTGCTGTGAGAGACTTCCTCCTTTTGCATAATGGTCCTAGCACTGTGCACTTGTGCATATCTCCCCTTCTCCACACATCAGAGACAGAAAAGGTCTGAAGGTGTTAATATTTTATGTTTGCTTTCTCCTGTAAGTCTTGTTTATCAGCTGACCACTAGTTTTGCTTGGCTAAGACTGAAGTACCCAAAGGTCTTTAGGGAAAAATCTGATTCCCAAAAGACACCTCTTCTTTTTTCATAAAGAGCAAAGGGGCAATGAAACTTGAGGATGGAGTCTTCCATCAAATGTCTAAAACTGGAAGTAACCGAATATACACAGTCCTTCCAAACAATGCAAGTATTATCATCCAGGTTACTTATAAGACTTTCTAGTTTGGAAGAGTAAGTCAGAAACATCACGTATTGGGATAACAAGCAATAAACAATGGGGCAGGACAGTTTGCTTGTTTATTAGATGCTGGCCTATCTAACTTACGAGACCAAAGATGAAAATACAAGAACACATGGAAAAGCCTTGGGAGACTGAGAGTATTGAACATTGGTCCTCGACTGACATTGAGCAATAACTAGTGCGTTGCTGAAAGTTGTCCAGATGGAGCTGCCTTTTATCATAACTGTAAAACAATTGCTTTGTATGTGGGAGGTAATGAATGGTGTGCTGCCTTTTTCGGGACAGGTAGAGGGTCCACATGCAGCTGTTAACTAATTTAATAGAGAGAAACTAAGGTTTCAGGTTTTCAGGGTCTATTCTTTGATTTCCATCTTTACATTGTCAAATAAAAAATATTCAGACGTAATTTTTCTGCTCCCTCTGAGACAGTCAAAGGAAGAAGTCAGAATGTAACTCAGAAAACTATAATCTCCAGAGAAGTATCCTTCTTTCTCATATGTCTGTGCCGTAGCACCAGCCTGACCAGCCCAGTTTAGCCATTAGGCAAGGCTTGTAGTGGGCAGCTGCATGCAAATTCATTGTCTGTGCCCCAGAAAGCAGCTGTTGTCAGTGCACTGAACCCCTCTATCAGGGGTCCCGTTCACAAACCAGTTTTAGAAAGCAGGTTCTCTTCTCTCACCAGTTGCTATCACAGGAACTGATTCACCTGTGGTGGCTGGTGGCCAGCATGAATCAAATGGCTGCTTGATGAACGCTCACAGTACCAAGATGCAAACAGCCTCCATTCACATTCTTGATGTTCTCATAAACATACAGGTTATTGGCAGAGATGGTCCAGTAAGTGAACAACATTCTTCCATTCCTGTCCTGTATCTGCTAAATAAGGAGGTTGTTGAAGTGTGACTGTAGCCCACAATTATCTTGTCTGGGCTTCCAGCAGTGAAGTCTAGCCAAGACTAAACATAGCTGCCACGGATACTGCTAACATCCTAGCCCCAGAGATGAAGCTGAGTGAAAATATACCTGCCAGGTATTTACCCTGTTTCTTGGATGATTTCTGTAACCCTGGAAGGTGCTGCTGCTGTTGGATCTCTACTGGTACCTAGGTGGTTTTAATATTTCTGCTGTGCGCAGGGGGGGCACATCAGGATAGACCGATCCTATGAAGCAAACGGGCACATCGTATAAGACCTAGTTTTATTGAAAATCATTAAATTTTATGTGTTGATAGCTGATGAATTATTCATCGGTATGGAGCTTTGAAGTCGTTGCACTTACAAACGATACGTTTTTGTCTCTCTGATTTGCCTCTTCCCTTCTGCCGCTTCGCCCCAGGGATCAGCAGGCACACACGTGACCCAGTGCGTGCCCCATCACCGCCAGTGCAGGCTGCTTGTCTGTCCCCATCGCACAGCCCTGTGCTGTGACATCCAAAAGTGGGGTTGCACTGCGGTCTTCTGAGCACTGGGCATCTTCTCCAACAGCGCACTGGCAGGGAGGGCAAAGTGGCCTTTCCTCCTTCAACTGCATTTCTGAAGAAGAAGGACACTCTATTCCCATGTTGTTAGAAACAGGATAGGCATTTGCCTCGGAGGAGAATCCAGGGCAGCAAATCCCAAGTGGAAGGCAGGCGTCTCCTTGCAGTGCTGAGTCAGGTACGGGAGCCACAGAAGGAGGGGAATTTAAGATCCCTTCATTTCTCTGCTGCCAGCCCAAGGTCACCCCCTCCCAGCTTGGCTGGGTTTCCCCATGGCCCAGCCCTCCCAGGTGCTGGCCATGGTGCACTGGCATTCAGCAGAAACCTTGCTATGGAGGAAGGCAGTCGGAAACAAGTTTGCAATGCACAGGCTTGTCTTATGAAATCAAGTTTTATTCTTAACTCTTATCCCTTCCAAGCACAAAGCACCTTGAAGAGTATGAGTATGTGGATTGAGTTGTGTCTTTTAAACTCTGTTGCAGTTTACTCTCCTGGACGAAACTTCTATTCCCATTTCTAGGTGATATTATTCTCCTCAAAGCTTCAATAAGCCTGTAAGTAATGAGGCATAATAAAGTTCTGATTAAAAGAACAGTCTGCTCGGGTTTTGCTTGTTTTTTGTCTGAAAAGTCATATAAAGATATTTTCTTAAGTGTACAGGTGAGACACGAGGTGAAACCCTTCCCTAGTGCTCTACCACACAACTGCCTTACAGATGCTAAGTCTATGCCAAATTCACACCAGTAGCCAAAGCTGGCAGGGAGTGCTTTGTCAAATACATCAACATGATCAAGGGCCAAAAACACTGTCTCCTCTAAGAATTTTTCTGAAGACAACATAAAAATTATGTTTCAGTGTACATTGTTACGTTGACCTTTACACAGGACTCTGCAGAGAACTGGTACAAGCCAATATGAATTTCTTTGATACATAAGATTTATAATGTGATCCAAACCTCATCTGAAATAGAAGCTTGATGTGTGAAATACACTGTTAAATGGCTGTTTGATGCTTTCTTGATTTTAGGACTCATGCAAACTAGTGCATGCATGGTGGAGAGGTCATTATGGACTCTGAAGCATCATTTCAGGCGTGTACTAAGCTGTACAGAGTTGCACGTACCTTTCATTCGCAGATGTTTGGCATGAAGAGTGCAGCAATTTGTTTGCTAAACATCAAAGCACAAATGTGTAGCAAATCATACTGTAAATCAATGCAAAGCCCTTGTTAGAGAACAGCCCGTTTCGCCTGCCACCAAGTGAGTATGTCAAAGATACAAACAGTTCCCTGCTCGTTCCCTCACTAATTTGAAACATCGCTTCCACCAACAAAGAGCAACCCTGGAATGGAAATGCATAAATACAGGGCACTTCAGCTGAACGGGGGTTTGGAGTATTGCACGTAGGAAGATCATGCATAACCTAGCGTATCAGGCAGAAAATAGGATAAAAGGGCTCCCCTTGGTGCGTAAGAGGAAAACTTGCATGCTTGGATCTCAATAGTGGATGAAATTTGAGGTTAAAAAAAAGGCTTGTGACACAGAGCTAGTGCACAAAAAGGTTGGTGTTCTCATCGCAATAGGCCAAAATGACTTTGGGTGTCTAAATACGTAGGTCAGTTTTAATCACTGTGACAAGTGCACACAAGTCTGTCAAGCCAGTGATTGAAATGGTGTATCTGAGGCAAGTTTGACCCCAAATCCATGCCTGACATGCACATGGAAACAAATTGAGTGAAGGAGTTGAACAGAGCATTCTCCAAGCCTGAACTTGTGTGTCTGACAAAAATAATAGATGCCTCAAATAGCCATTTCATTGAGACCCAAGAAAGCAGTTGCTCTGTTTTCCTAGCATTAACCCTGAGCAGGTGATAAGGCAGAAGCAGAACTCTAGTAAAATCTCCATCCCACTATTTGCAGGCTCTGAAAGACTACACGTCATGTAGCATGCTAGTGCCAGTGGTGTAGTTTCACTCGCAGCCTCTCCAGAATTGTCTCCAGAGAGGTCTCACCATCAGAGGAGTCTCCAAACCTGTCAACTCCATGCTGGGAGACCAGCCTGGGGACAGGAAGAGCAAGGGGCTGCCCTTGGGGAAGAGAAACTGAAGCAAAAAGGGGGAGGAAAGGAAAAAGAGTTTGAGGAGGACTGAAGAAGTCGGTCATGAACTCACATCTAGGAAAAATGAAAAATGTAGATAAAAATGAGAGGAAGATAATTTTTAAAGTTGAGAACCAAGAGGAAGGCTAGACAGAAAGAAAATTGAACTGGAGAGATGCAGAAACACATAGGAGACAAGGAAAGAAGGAGTAAACAGGAGACAAACAGGTAGCAAATAGAAGTGGCCAAAATGTCTTCATTTTTTGGCCATTCATAGAGCTGATTGTCAAGGTTGCAACTGGTGGGGGCCAGTGGAGGAGGTACAAAAATTTTTGAAGTTGAAAGACAGCCATGCCATTTTCCTGCCCAGGAAAAAATGAGAAGTGCTGCCATCAGATTCTCCATTCCTCTTGTCAGGGATGGGGCAGGGTGGACAGGTGCTTTACAGTGTCATGAAAGACAGAGCTGCAGGAGCCGGTGTAAGATACAGACAGGCACAGCATATTAATGACTGAAAAAGGGTTCAGCAAAGCTCTTCATCTCCCCTTCCCTTCCATTTCCATTCTCTAACAGCTGAAATCACAGCTAATATTAACAAGCCTTAACTCTTACCAGCTAAAGAGCAGCATAAGATATCACAATCAGAAGTATTTTCTTTGAGATTATGAGCAAACCAAATTTATCTTCCGGTAATCATTCTCCATAAATCTCTCACTAATACTTTGCTGAAATTGAATGTCATTAACTATATTTTTATTACTACCTGTTTGCTTTGTTAAATGATGTCAAGAACAATAGCACAGACTGACTGTTGTATTACATTTATTTATCTGGTCCTCTTTTAGTACCTTAAACTCAAGGCACTACTGTATGAATATCTGTGTGGAAAGCACAAAGCTTTTTGCTCCTCCTATGTGTAAAGTTTCAGCTTTAAATAAAGGTCACACCACTTTTGGTGAGAGAATTTGTGGGGGAAACACTCAGATGATGTAACATGGTTTGTTGTGGGACTAATGCTCAGGTCTCCCTTTTCAGAGTCACTTCAAAATCCCAAATAAGATTATTTTTTCCTGTGATGTGCAGATGCTTGTCAGACTTCTGCACTTGCTGGGCATTTCCTGAATTGCCTCACAATTAACATTGGTGGTTCTGGCCAGTGTTACGAAATAGTGCCAGTGACCACCAAACAAAATAGAAAGGGGATGGTTCAGTGGTTGGTGCTGGGGGACTGGTAGATAGCAGCAGGCACCATGTTTCAGTCACTAACTTGGACACCTAGAACATGGACATCTATGTCTGGGCTTCCTTCACAGACAGTGCAAACAGACACAAATGCCTTAGGCACAAAGCACTTTAAGCTGTTCTGAACTGTGTTTTAAAAGTACCTGTTTCTCTCCATTGACTGTGAGGGTGGTCTGGGGTGGTCACCACAGATGTACGTATCGATGCTGGTCAGATGAGTCCTCTCCTAGTGACCAAACATAGCGGTTTTATGATGACTGGTGAGTGAGTTTGGTCCTTAGTGGACATTACCAGTCATCATCCTGGTTTGAATAACATTGTATTTTGAGGAGAAAGGACCAGGACTGCCTCAAGGCAGAGCATCTTCCAGGTAGATCTTGAGGCCTGACAAAATTAAACTGCTGGTTTGGCCTGTGTTCAGAAAGGGAAAATAGAGAGGAAAAGTTCACTGTTATGATGCACCTTACTTGTCCATGCTTTCAATCTGTATTGGAAAAGAAGATGTTTATCTCTATCCTTTCTTCTCCCCTCCACCCTGCCTATACATCACCGAACCTGGGATCACCAAAGGAAACCAATGAGAAAAGAAGAGAACGGAACCAGTCGGGCTGAATATGCAATGACCTCCTCCCAAAACAACAAAACAGTTGATAACAATGCGGTCGTATAATCCCCGGAACCCCACCGAGGCGCAGGAGGTGGTAAACTTTCAAAGCACACACAGAGTATGCAAGGTGGATGAAATAAGGCAACGAAAGGAGCTCCGTGGCCAAGGACTTCATTTCAGAAATAGCGCACGCATCAGTGATTCAGAAGAGAAAAGCAGGCTGCTCTTCAGGCTTGCTGCTCCTCTGAGGGAGGATAAACTCGCCCACCCGGGCTGCCCGGAGAAAGGCCTCACGAAGACGTAAGCATTGCATGCTGCATCTCGAGAAAGCGATGTCGCGATGCTTCCCGCTTCTTCTTCCTCCTACTTCTCTCTTCCCACCCCTCCACCCGCCACCCGCCACTTTTCAGTTTTAATCAAGTGTCCATAAAAAGCTACTTAAATAGGATCTTTCGAGGAGAAGGTGATTTGCAAGAGTGGGAGCCACTTATTATAAGTGGGTCTGAGGGTCATGGGTGGGAGCTGTCACCTATGTGCTTCTCCAGCCTGTGCAGTTTATATTTCATTCTTATCATTCTCATCATTTCTATTATTTCATTATTAAAAAGGGAAAAAAGATTTCAGTTAAGCCATCAAGCAACCAAAAATTGCATGAACTTGTGACTTAACCCAGCCAATTTATCTGCGGTCTGGTGACTATGCAATTTCCATGGCTGAAGACTTTTCAGGCAAAAGAAATTAGTGTTGCTTTTGAAAGAGATGTATTATTAAGAGGTGCTTTGAACATTATTACTTCATAATCCATCTCTTTTTTTGCATCACACTTTATTTTTTCATCTTTAAAAAGTTCCTCCTTTGTGAAATTGTACACATTTCTCTGTGTTTGCATCATGCTGATTGCCCAGGAACAGCCCTACAGGAAAGGTGTTGATTACATACTGGTGTGAATATTTGGGTGGGATTGTGTTGAAAGGACTAGCAGCCCTTTGGAGTCCTCTTCATTCACTGATGAGTGTTTCCTGAAAGTGTCGAGTCTCCTGAACTGACCCACCAAGGACATTGTAGGTCTGGCTTGGAGGACCACTTTTGAGAGTCTGGCTGTGCCCACGTTAACTCAGTCCTTGCCTCTCCAGAGCAGCGACTGCCAATCGTGCCAAACTCAGCGTAATGACTTAGTGTTGTACTTTCTGTGGCGTGGATTGCAGACTACTTAAAACAAAGCCAAATCCACCCAAATTCATTTCATGTAGGATCTCAGGTTAGACTCAGTAAGTAACCCTTAGGATAAAGGCGATGAGACTAGCTGAGATGCTGGTCTTTCCCCACCTCCTGAAAACCTTCCTTCATGTCACACCTCCACGTGTACGTCTTCATTTACCTCTGCGCTGAAAGTAGTGATGCAGTGAAAGACGAATTTCCACCCTGGCTTCTTGTCTGGACGTCAAGCTTCAATACCATTCAGTCACTGTGTCTGTGAGTAACTCCCAGGCGCCGACCCAGTCTCGCTCCAGGACGGGGCTGTACCTCGGCCATCGCGTCCCTCGTACTGCAACACACCAACGCTTTCAGTTTTATATAAGGATGTGCCTGAACTGCAGAAATCAGACCTTGATTTTGAACGCATCCCTGTCTGCGGTTGGTCTATCACCGGGATGTAGAGTTTGGGCTGGTGGTAGGGGAAGACAATGTTCTGCAGATCTTCCCCAAAAAAGCTCTGGGATGTTCAAATCAGCAGTTTCAGCTCAGGCCCATCTCTAGTTTTGTATTACCTATTGAACAATAGGGTGTATGTACATATACGTATCTTTTCAATGATAAAATGAAGTGCTGCTATATACTGCTGTTGAGGATTTTATGGAGTTATTCATTTAGCTTTTTAGCCTGTCATCACTATGTAGAAGTTTAGCTACACTTTAAAGGCTAGGCTTTCTTGAGAAGCGAATGCTGTTACAAAAGTGGAAGGGAATAAGTAACCCTTTGCCCAAGAGTACGATCATTTCCTGCCATACTCATGTTGTGTGCTTGCACAAGACACAGTGATATGTTCTTAGATCCAAAGTGAGATTAAAATGACAGAATTTACACTTGGAGTCTAGTATCCCAAATGTTGATTGCCTAAAGCACTTAGCCCCTAAATACTATAATAAAAATATTGCAAGTATATTTCTAGAATATTTTTTAAGCTATAACATTTATTTTGGTGTAGCTACCTATGTTTGCCTTTCTTTTTTTACTCCAATTGTTTCCGCCTAAACGTGTCATAGTTTGAGACTGATTGCATGTTTAGCTGAGAGTATAAAGTATGAATGCAGATGAGTTTAGCATGATACGAGCTCAGGATTAGCACTTTCTCCTAAAGTTGTTGATTTTATTTATCTCCTAATACAGCTTTAAAGGCATGTTCTGAAGGCCAAAATCACAAAAGGGATTTGTAGCTCATTATGTCCATCAAAATGTGTCTGTTTTTGCAAGAAAATGTCTAAGGAGATGGTCGCCAGACACTGTCTGATTTTCAGTGATGTCAATGGTAAAATGTTCTCACTAGAGAAAACCCTGGTACATGCCATAACCCACAGCAAACCCACCCCAGGCCTCCTGAGGTCCCCTCAGGAGAACATAAACATGAAAACTTCATAGAAAGTGGGGAGGCAGGGCATTTCAAGGAGCAGCACATGAGGACTAGGATCTATTTTCAACTCTGCCACTGATCTGCTGTTTACTAGCAAGTAATTTTGCCTCTCTGTGCCTCAATTTACCCATCTGTATAACCAAGACTAAAATCCTTACCAGCTCTGTGACAGTATTTTCTGAGATATAGATATATCCTGTTTGCATAGGCAGATGTACACTATCATTATATCCAACATGCTGATATTATATGGCGCATTATCGCCATAATATTTCACAAACAAACATGCTTTTATAACCTGTTGGCCACAGAAGAGCAGTAGCAGACAGGCTGAGAGCTGCTTCTCTGCTTGTCTGGTGGAAATCCTGCACAGGGCAGTTTTGCTGTTAGATTCCTGCCTGTCTGACTGTAGTTGACTACATTGCACCAAAATTTAAGGTGATCTTCAGAAAAAAGGTTGGAAAAGTATACTGAGAGTAGAAGTCTTCCGAAAGGAGAGGCCAGAAAAGCAGTGTTGTTGGGGAAGGACTTCTGAAGTTTTCTGATGAGTGTTAAGGTTCTGTTTAACACTCAAGAGACAACTTGCAAAGCTTTTGTAAAAGAGGCTTCTGTGCTTCCTTATTATACTATAATTGAATAAAAAGGAAAAGGAATATGCTTGGTGAATAAGGGCTTCACTAAGCAGTGACCCTGGCTCTGGGGAACTGGCAATCCAAAATACAGCTTTACAAGCATCTTGAGTTTATTTTTAGCCACCAAAATATCAGGCATAGAAAGGTCCTGCATAGCTCCATCCACAAAATAGCCGAATCACCGGCAGTTACAAAGGTGGCCAGTTCCTATGCAGATGTTAACTGCTCTGCTCTGGCCACCACCAGGAAGACTCAGAAAACGGCTGTGTTCAGCCTGAGGGAGAGTATCAACTCCAAATTTCTTCTTGAGGATACCACTAGCAGATGCAAGAAGGGAATGCACTTTAGGGGCCTGAAATGCAAAGTTTCTTTGGTCCTCAGCAGCCCCAGGAAGGTGGAGCTGAAGCCCCAGCCCTGCCACCCTTCCTGGCTCAGACCTGACACAGTGGTGTGACCAGGAAAGCAATTCCACCTTGGATAGATGCTGCAAAAACAGACATGGAAGGAAAAAGAAGGGTTCTACAAAGTATAAGATATAAATATATTGATATATATATCTATACAGAGACCTAATTGTCCAGTCTTGCATGCCATATGGTCACAGCATGTGAAGCGAGTGTGGGCCTCCTGCTCCAACCAGGTATGACCATAGATGCTGTCAAGCAATGGAGAATCAGGCCTATGGTAGATATGTATTTACAATACTCCCTGCACCTGTACAAAACAAAAATATATTATTTTAAACAGCGAAATAGTGTGTTTAAATCAATGCATGAATGTAAATATTCTAAAATCTGCCTTCTTGACTGTGTACCACATGTACAGATGAAAACAAATATTGTTTATAGGAAATCTGTATCAGTGGTTAAATGACTAAAGAGAAAAAATATCAGAATTAATGTTGTCATGTTTCTCAAACAAGCCATTAATATATATTTAGTATTTAAGGATATTGCTCAATAAATATGTTCCGTACCAAAAACTGTGTTGCATATACAGATTGTGCAGTACCCTATTTTAAAAAGGCACCATAATTAATTTTTATTTTAAATAAAAATGTACTTGTAAAAAGTTGCCTGTGTCCTGTCGGTTCTGTAGCTGAGAACAGTCTGCCCATTGAAGAGAAACACTGAAGGGAGGAATGGCTGCAGTGCCTCTTCAGACTCTTCTCTTACTGCCCAGATTAGCTGTGCTTGCTTCAACACTTTCTGCTCTGGTTTTGGAGAAGTTTGTGGCTGCTGCTCATGCCTGTGTCTGGCTGGGTTCTGGTTCTGTCTCATTTAACCCTGCAGTTTTTATCCCAGATACATGCACTGTTGGTGCTTCATAAATGAAGGATTTTTTACACTTGTACATTCTT
>NW_010209234.1:42197-56743 GCF_000695765.1 Mesitornis unicolor
AAGCTCAAGAAACCCCTTCTCTTTATGCTGGAGGTGCTGCATACAACATACTCTAGTTTTAGAGTGATTTTTTTTTTAATCTTTTGCGTAATACGCCATAGCTTTGTTTATTTTGGTGCAAGAGATTATGTGCACCATTTTATATTCTAACTTCCCATGTGGACTTCACCTTCCCTTTCTCATGCAAGAACAAAAGCAGATTTTGGACTAGTCCCTCAGCAGATTGACACTGATTTATAGTAGCTAAACCCAGATGCTTTGGCTGGGATTCACCCCTCACAGTTTCATGCCTTTACCAGGTAAAGAGCACAGTCTGTGTGAGGTCCTCTGGAGCCAAAGGGCTCTTCCTTTCCCAGCCTGAAGTGGATCCTCAGGGACCTTCAGGGGCCCAAGTGAGGTCAGCCGAATTTGAGCCAGGGAGGGTGAGATTTTATTTTATACGTGGGGACCTCTTAATTGCCTTTAATTCCAAGGATTTCCTCGTGGTACAAAGATTTGCCTGTCTGGTTCCTAGTGCTTAACAGTTTTTTGTCAATCTCTTGGGATTGATTTCACATCCCAGTTTAAAGACCTTAAATGGAACAGACCAACACCAATGCAAACAAATCAGGAAGCAGTTTAATGGATTACAGCAATAAGCATTATGGCATATCCAGCAGGCATAAATATCAGCCAAAGGAAAACTTCCACATTAAAATCTCCCTTGTGACCACTTAGAAATAAAATGCCTCTGGAAGGCATTGGCCTCTGCTTCAGGCCTCAAAGCTGAGGGGTCCGCAGACCTCAAAGCTGAGGGGTTTGCAGGCCTCAAAGATAAGGGTTCTCCAGGCCTCAAAGCTGAGGGGTCAGCAGACCTCAAAGATGAGGGGTAAGCACCCATACCTCCAGTCTGCAGCGGAGGAAGAAGGACGTGCTTCAGGTTGGAGACTGCCACAACTGGGAAGAGACCACTGGGAAACCAGTCAGCAGAAAAAGGTAAGGCACAGCCCTGGTAAAATTCAGGTGTTGTCCCTCAAGTCCTAGTAACACTAAAAATACCAGCCCAGAATTCAGTGCCATTTGGCTGAGCTTTATTCATGTTTTAGTTATGGTGAGATGGTCACAGGAGTCAATACATGAGCATGTTAAAAAGTGATTCAGTGCTCTTCAGCAAGCAACAGGAGTATCTGGTGCAAATCTGATTAGAGTAGAGGACAACAGAATTGCTTCAAACCTAAAACCTGGGGTTATATTTTGAGCATAGCTGAAAACATTGGTAAATAATACAAGACAAAACAACTTGCCCTGCTTAAGAGTTTGGTGTTCCCTGGTGTGCTTTTTCTCCACTGCCCCATCACTGGGAACCAGCACTGTGATGCCAAGAAAGAAATTAGATTACTAGGTTTTAATATTATTTGGAGTGAGAGCAAGAGATTTGTAATGAGAGAGATGCAGTGTGTTATGTGATTTTGGTAATATACAATCATTATCAAGTGCATTTCACTGGTTTCATCTGGACACGTGCATTGCCAAGGTCCACATCATTTTAATAGATGTCCAGTATGATTAGTTTCAAATTACAGTTTTCTCCATTTCTGAACGATGCTCTGATTTGGGCATGCTTGATTCATGCAGGTCTAATCTTTGCCCCCAAAACAATCATATGTTTAAAAAAACCCACAACAGATGTTTTAGCATGTATTAGTCTTCTAGTTACTAAAGTGTTAATGTTCTTAATAACAATAGACATTTCTTTTCTACCAGAAATATCCATTCCGAGTTGATCTTCCCTTTAATAGAAATTTATCTAAGCCATTTCCTTAAGGTTCTTTCATAACTATTATGTCTTCTACCATTTTTATAGCGCAGAAACAATTGTCTAATTGCAAGCTAGCAGAGAAGTTGCCCTTGAAAGTGGCCTGAATCTAATTAATTTTTTTTAGTATTCAAGAAAAAATAGTGGAAATATTAATACCAAGATTCCTGTCAAGTTCTGAACTTGTTTTATTTTTGGGTCTAGTTAAAACAAAAGCACTCACTCCTACAATTAAACACTTGTCCTGCTGCCCCTATCTTGTACTGTGGCATGGTTTGGTATATCCATGGGGATCAGCAATTCTCCTGATTAGGGGCATTTTCTGGGGAAAGAGAGATGGGGCAGTTGCTGTGCGCAGGATGTAGCACCAACATCCCTTTTGTGCCCCCAGTACAGGCACTGAACAATTTAAGGTATAGCAGCAAAATTATTGTGGATGAGAGTGGGTAGTCAAACTCCCTTTATTGTATATTATAAAATGCCATCAAAATATTATGCTCATGAAAGAAGCTTTATTGCACTGATCAGAGTTTCTGATCAGCCTCTGGTGCTGCTGGGGAGGGGGCCAGACAGGGTGAAAGTGATGCATGGAGACCCAGCTCTGCCTCCCTTAACAACTTATAAAAGGAAATCCTACAGGCATTAATTTCTACTTCACCGTATAAACAGCAAGGCTTTAACAAGCTGATTTTATCATGGATGCTGGCGAGATACATCTGGCTTGCTGGTTTCCTTAATCTGTGAGCTCTCATAAAAAAATGGTATTTATATATGTCTGCGTGAATGTGTTTTATATTATATGTCACTGTGGCTGAAAGAGAAAGGAAGTTCCTTTGTAAATAGCAGCTGGCTGTTTTGCTTTCCTATGCATTGATATAAATTTCATGAACTCCTTTTCGTGCAGCACAAAAAGGACTCGGAGCCGGAACGTGAATAAATTTCCCTTTACGTTCGGCATCACTTCCCCCTGCACACGCAAACAGAAATGCTTTCATTATTTAAGGTTTCATTTAACAGTCGTAGTCGGAAGCAGAAAAGAAAATACACAGAAAAGCAGCGGTATGGCAGACACAGCCCAGTGAACGAGCCTGTGAGCCAGAGACAGCCTTTTCTATTTTGATTTGTAATTTGAGGATAATTCAATTAGACATTTCAAGCAATTTAAACATTCATGCATTGTCCAGCACCAAAGAATGAACTGTTCAGCAGCAAACTAGACTTGACAGCCTTAGCAGGCCGAGTAAAAATCCCAATGTTTAAAATGAAAAGCCCTCACCTAATTGATGCCTACCAGAAAATTAAAAAAAAAAGGGGTGCAAGGGGGGACGAATGGAGTGAGAGAATGACAAATGGCAGAATGAGGTGAATACCCTGGCTGGGGGCTTCACACCTCATTTGTAGCCATTTGCTTCACAAAATATTTCAAGGCCTCTTTAGAAATTAAAACACGAAGGCACCTGATCGCCCATCTGCTCCACCTCTCCAGTGGGAGAAGCCAGGGAGCAGGAAACCCCATCGCCGTGCTCACATCCCACACGATGAGGCCCTGCATGGCCCCATGCCCAGCATCACATGTGAGGCCTGCGAGGGGCCAGGGGCCGAGCCCAGTGCCTGCTGCCCAAATCCCCATGGGGTGCACGGCTCTGTGCCCACAGGATGGAGATAATTGGTGCTTGGGTGATAGCTCAAGGATGTTAAAACACTGTGTATAATAATAATAATGCAAGAATTTCAGTGGGAATTTAAAACAAGGGTGTTTCAGAGCCTTGTTTGCTTTAAATACGCTGTCCCTTGTGAGCTCTGGATCCCGGGGAAGGAAAGCTGTGTGTCTTCTCCCCATGAAGCTGCCCTGGAAGCAGAAGGTCACACTAACATATCAACCAGCTGGCTGGCAGACAAGACTGCTTTGATGGACACAGGTTTGGGCTGCTCAAAGTCATTCTTTTGGGAGCAACGTTTAGAGGCAGGCAATGAAAACATCATGAATCCTCAAGTAAAACTTCCCTGGCAGGCTCCGTGCCTTTGGTTTCCCTTCAGTGCTCCAAACCCAAAAAGTACATACAGTGCATCCACATGCCAGATACAGTGGTACTATTCCTTGAGCCTTTTTATTTGAAGATCTAGTCTCCGGTGTGTCCATAACCTATTCAACTGTGAATAGTTTCTACAGAAATTTTCCGTGTTGACAACCTGACCTTTGTATTTGTCTAGGAGTTCAGAAGAACAATTCTGTTGCTTAATAACTAATGATATTTGGGGGAAAGATACTAAAACAAAACCCAGCAGTAACATCTAACTGTTCTATTGAAAATCTCTAACTCCTTCAGTCTTTGGAGAAGGGATTAAATTTGACATCAGATCAATGCTTTTATTGCCGGTTACAAGCCTCTGGAAACTCATGGTTTCCCTTCTTTACAGCCCACTTGAACTGGAGAGGTAAATCCTCTGAAAAGTCTGTCTGCAGTGAGGTTGCTCTATCTAAATACTAAATAAATTTTAATTAATTACAATATTAAAATTAAGACACTGAATTTCAGTCCATTCTTGTGCAAGATTGAATCAATTCAATAACTGACAGGTAGAGCTGAATAAAAGTACTTTAACTCATTTGTCTAAAAAACTATCATTTTGAAGGATCAAAGCTGTTTGCAAATTCAGTTCAAAAGTAGCAGTGAATTTTACACATAAAATATTCACAAAATTTAGATAGGGAATGGGGAATAAGGTATCTGGAATGGCAAAACATTTATTTTAGTCATCAAAATACGTCACAGACCCAGACACAGCAGAAGGGCTAAATAGTCCAACTCCAGAAGGTTTGGAACTAGCCCCAAATGCCATTCAATACAACTCAGTACTTGCCTGGGTCTACCAAGGAGTCCTGAACATTGCATATTTGTCTCATTACCAAAGCAGAGGTTGGATTTGTTCTACTCATCCTCTCCTCGGTGCCTAATGCAATGAGTGAGTCCCCAGCTTTTAGAGAAGGATGGTCTCATCTTCAGATATTTTGGTAGAAAGAGACCTTAGAAGAACAGAGAAACCACTTAGATAAGCAGAGTCTCACCAAAGAAAAATCTTCTTATTCACTGTATTGGTGGGAGTGAAGGATATTTTGAGTGTCTCCCAGTTGAAAGAGGTGATGCTATCACACATGCAGGTGGAAACAAATCCTCAGCATGAGGAAATGAGAAATCCCTCATTTGATGAATGACTGCCTAAATCTGCTCCACCCTCCTCTTTCTTGGGACCTTGGGCAGCATTTAGACAAAGCTACAATTCAACAGTTTTTCAAATGTACTTTTTTTTTTCCCTCATGCCTCATCACCTGCAATATGAATTCAGGTCTCCAAATTGGGTTTTTGGCTGCATTTGAGCAACTCATCATTTTCAGATTATGATCTTTCTGATCCACAGCTGCATTCAAGCAGAATGTCCAGGAAGAAAAAAGATGCAAATTTAGCAAGCAGTTCCCTAACTGAGGCATCAGACTGTGTGGTACCCACAAGGTCACCTGCCAGCTTCTCTGGCCCTACTAAAAGCAGTAGGACTACTCCATAGAAACTGGCATGAGAAAAAGCGCCAGAAGTTTTTTTTAGTAATTGTAACTTCATGTAGGAATTGTATTGTTAAGATACCAAAGAAGTTGGAGTCAAGCCCTTTTAGAATTAAAATTCACCATTTCTGAGCCAAAAATGTAGTCTTCTCTGAAATGCTGTTTGCTGTATAGACAGAAAACTGATTCAGCGCAAGTCTGAGGGATGCTCTAAATTCAACGTTCCCTTTAAAAGAGTTCTAACTTACCACCATGAGTCTTGTGATGAAATCCCATATTTCTTTTGTGCTGGGTGCTGTCTAAACCTGATGAGAGACATTCTCTGCCCAGCACCATGTGAGCTGAATAGGCTCAACTTTTGCTGTCGGGACCTGAAGGGATATCAATAACATTGTCGTTTCATTTGTCGTAGGTTTATTCTCAACACCTATGACTTATGAAGCCTGACTTACAAAGCCACTGAATACCAGTGGCAGGATTCCTCTCACTTAATTTAAACCCAACCAAAAATGTGGTGTTTGATGTACCTAAATTATCTAGGATTTTGTCCTCAGTGGAGAAAGATGGCACCTCCAGATGAAAACCCATCATATCCTGAAATAAGTACCTATGCCTGTGGGGCTGAAAAGCCCCAGCCTGTTTGGTCGCACAGGGACAACTTCTGTGACATAGGACATGGCTCCCAGAGTCTGAATTTATTGATGGTGAGAGGACAGATGCTGCTGCACACAGGCATTTCAGCAGGGGGTTATCATTTAGTCCAATGGTCATACACCTATCCTAGCAGGAAATAATGCAAAATTAAGTAATGATAATGGTCAATAATCAAAGTAGGAACAGTCCATCCAAAATTAGGCATATTCGTGCAAGCATGTGCAGAAGATCCAACCTCATTCTGGAAAACACAGGGGATTAATAAATGCAAAACAAGACTAGAAAAACTGAAGAAAAACACAATGTGTGTGTGCGTGTGTGTGTGCACATGTACAATTTATTTCATCCTGAGTAGAAAAATGTTAATCCTTTTTGGTCAGACACCACCTCTGAGGTCACTTGTGCACTCTGGTCAGGCATCCACTGAATGGGACAACTAAAAAAACCTGTGGTGCATCCTCCTCACTCCTGCTTAGCAGCAGCGCAGGCTTCCACGGCAGCCATGGGGTCACGGCTGCTCAGAGGCTCAGCTTCCTTCCTGGGACATAAAATCCCAAACTGGGACCTCACAGGGATCTGAAGAGCACACTGGAGAGGAGTCCAGGGTCCCAGCCCAGCTTTCTGGCTAGGCCTTCTCTCCAGTGTTGAAGTGAACATGGAAATGCAGGTTACAAACATTTTAAAACATGAAGCCCTCCTCCCCACAAGACATTTTCTTTTTTAGGTTAAGAAGAAGAGTGGTCCCACTGTGAGCCAATCTCTGCCTTATTACCTCTCCCCATCTGTGTTGGCTGTGGTTGCTCCTGCACAGCACCATGCCCTCCACCTGAAGCCAGAGGACGGCTTCCAGCCTCCCTGAGCTTTTCATTACCTCGTCTCCTTTATTTAGACAAATGCAGAACACTTCTCCAGACAGGTTGCAGGGTGCCAGTTTATCTGCATTATTCCTTCAAATCTGTTTTTCCTCCTGTTTTTGAGCAGTTTCTCACATCAGGGAAAACTGCTCAGACATGTAAGCGAGGAAGCGAATGCCCTTTGCACTGACTCCCCTCCAGGGCGAGGGGCTGCACTGCCTGTCCAGGCTGGCTGGTCACACGCCGTCAACACGAATGACCAGAGGTGTCCAAAGAGCCACCTCATCGCTTCTGATGGCTGCAGTCTGTCACCGTCACCTGAATTCAGCACACACCGCACAGACGTGCCCTTTCTCCAAGGGAACTGAGCAGCTGAAGGCAACATGACAGTCCATCAGCTTAGGAAAGCATAAAAACAATCAGCAGTGAGTCTGTCTATGGGTTTTCAGGGATTTTCTGCCTTGACTTAAATTTAATCAGCAGAAATAAGAAAAATGATCTTAAAAAAAAAGAATGTAACGTGTACAGCTACCAACCCACCTTTCCCAAACACTTCAAGCTCTCAAGCCCCATTTAGTCCAGGAAAATACACCTTCATTCCAGGAATGTTCTTGGGGATGTAATTTGTGGCATGAACGGAATTTTTTTTAAATAGCTGTTTCACAGTTGTTTTTCAGACCTTGGTAGCTGTTCTCCTGTTTACACAAACAACTTGTCTATACAGGGCGAGATCTGCCTCAGAATAATTTCTCTTGGTCCAATTATTTATCCGCACCTCCAGAGTTTGCCTGGAAAACAAACATCATTTACAATCTTGCTTTCATCTGTGTTAATTTTCAACTGTAGCTTAATTAAGACAATGAGCTGTAAATAATGTGCATGAGCAAGACAGATTATTGGCTGAGGCTCCAAGTCATTGATGCTAGGTTGGAGAAAGGGATCCCAGCTACCTAAGGTGTTGCAGAAATGACGATACCCAGTGGATGATCCTGGCTGCTAATGATTAAGGATCTGCTGATGCTGCCAGATCTGAAGAACTGAAGCAGAGTTGTGTGGTTAATGTTTTTTATAGGCTGATTTCAGTGATTTCAGTGTCTCCCATGGACCTTGCTGGTGCAGGATCTGGATCTGGCTGCTGGTGGGTTCACGTTCAGGCTTCCAAGAGCAGAGAGAGTGCTGTCACATTGCGTGCAGAGTTCTGGTACCTGAAGTTGGTAAGAGGATGTTTGTTGAAACCAAGGTATAACCGATTTGTCTGAAATTTCCCTTTGCATAAAGGAACACATTCTTAAATGACACTGAAGATGAAAGCTGTTATTCAATATTATTTTCTGCACATTTTATTCCATACTTAATATGCCAGGAGGCAGACTAAGGCGATGCAAAAGTGACAACAGTCTTATTCACAGGAGAGGGGGAAAAAACCTTCAGTAACGAAGACAGAGCCCACCCACATATCATATGATAGTGATAACTAAACTAATATAAATTAGACATGACATTTGGATTCTGAAGAATAACCTACATTCCACATTTGTTATGATGATTCACAGCAATGAACTTGACCCAAAAAAGGCTACATAAATGCTTGGTGTTATTAATAATAATCATTATTCAGAGAATTCCCAGATGGATTAATTCAACTTCCTTTCTGCAACAGCTCTGGTCTCTTTTTATTCAGCGTGTTCATTTTATTCCCCTCTAATTAAATATTGTTTTCTCAGCAGACACCTTTATTTTTTTATTCGAATATTTGACTCAGCAGAGCTCCGCCTGTGCCTCACAGCCCCATGCATTGCATGCAGCCATCCTCAGAGAAGAGCATTATTTTTTTATAGGATATATGCTTCTGGATTTAGCTCCTACTTTAAAGCTTTGGACAAAGGAAGAATCAAATCCTCTGTTTTCCCCTGGACCATATGGGTGAGAGAGGTAACAGGCAAACCACCTCAGGCTGAGTTTTTGAGCCTTCACAGCTCAAAGAGTACTCTGGTTTCTCTCCTACCCAGCATCAGTGAATATAGTCTCAAAGTTGAGGTAAACTGAGGCAAATAAGCTGGAGACAGCAATGCAGAGCCTGCAAAAAGCATTTGGTGGAGTCAGGAGAACATTTTTCCAGTGTCCTGGGGAACCAGAGGTAATTATTTCCATATGCACCCATCACCTTCCTGAAGGCTCGGCACACAGAGCCCCTTCAGCTCCCCAGTGGGGACATACACCCTATGGTTACTGGCAGTGGGTACTGTAGGAAATGATAAATTAGGCAAAAAGGTCATTTGTCTGATCCCATTTACTAAGTTCAAAGGATGGAGGTAACAGAACTGACACCATTCTTCATACTTTTCTCTCTATTGTTTTCTCTTTTTTCTCTTTTGTTCATTATTTTAATTAGTTACTGGTTGATTATGTTTCCATGAGTGCTTCTTTTTACCTCTGTTACATTTTTTTTTCCTAACATACTGGATACTTCCATAATGTATAGCATTTTTTTCATCAAAGAAACAAGCACTGAAAGAAAGAACTGTCTTATGGACAACTTATCAATTTCTGATAAAGTCTCCCGAGAACAGAGATAGTGCTTAGTCTTGCCTCTGTAATGTTTGCATGCTGCAATCTGTCCCTCCCATAGAATTACACTATTACTTAATACAAAACAGAGCAGCTGCCATAAATCTGCTCCAACCATAGAAATGAGCTGAGATCTTCACCTGGTAAATAGTTATGTAGTAGCTCCTGCACAGCAGCTTCCAGCCTCCCCAGGCTTTTCATTACCTTATCTCCAGTATTTAGACAAATGCAGAACACTTCTCCAGACAGGTTGCAGGGCGCCAGTTTATCTGCATTATTATAATCTTGAGCCTTTATCCACAGTATCCAGCCTCCCCTTAAAATCAATCACTGCCTGATTAATGTACTGTAAATGGAGGGATCTCCACGCTACAGAATTAGATGCACTGCCCTCCTTTTTTGATCCCGTCCCACTGTGTTTCACTGCTCACTTCTTGGTTTGCTCTTCTGACATCACCTGGCCACTTCCTGTCCTAATGTCTATTGTTAAATAACCAGTTTGAAGAACATTCACAATCTCTTTAATGGAACCTGTGTCACGCATTCAGAGGAGTTCAGCTCTAATGCATTTACCCAACCGGTCAGGGGCAGAGGGCAGCTGAGGAGCCCTGAAGCTGTGACATGTTAATGATAACTGTTATCTCTGTACTGCCAAGGGCTAAGCATGATACCATGTACATAAAGAAAAGAACATTTATTTTTATCGCAGGAATTACATAAAGCTATCCTGTAGCAAACCAGTCAAGTGATACAGAGCTTTTTGGGTGACATTCTTATTTTACATGTTTTTTTAAGGATCACTTTTTTCTTTGAAATGCCAGGTTATAAAAAACTATCAGAGAAAGATAAAGCTGTATATTTTACTTATGCTGTGCCTTCCTATAATTTTGCAAATTACAGGAGGGATTATCAGAAACATAATCCTATAAATGTAGCCATATGTGCAAGTAGCATTTCAAATGCTGCCTTCTAGGGGCTCTAGCTGTGCTACTTAGGGCAAGAAGTGTTTTAAAGTTATCTAGAAGCCTTGACAAGAAGAAGAAAAGAACAGAGTCTTTCAAAAACATGGCAGGTCACCATGTTTCACTTGAAATAGATACGAATGCTAGGGTATACAAATCTAATATAGGTTGTGAAATAAGACACAACATGGCTTCTCTTTGAGCCAAGGACAGAAAAAAGCACTTGTAAGAGTCAGTTTTGTGACTTGTCTGTTGGAATAGCAGGTCCATTTGTTGCAGAAGGAAAATTATCTTCTTTTGGCTCCATGTGTGAATTTCCACTCAACTATGGACTCCGCCTCATCGCAGACGGGCAAATCATGAGAGAGGTCCAGTTCTGCTGGGCATTGTGCACACACATAACAAGAGATATTCTGTCTCCAAAAAACTGAGGAGATAGAAAAAGCTAAGAGAAATCAAGAAATTTTACTACAAAATTTTACTCCAAGAAATTTTACTCTGAGCCACAGTGACCCATATTCTGTCACTGTCTGTAGTCAAAATGACTGCCTTTTGGTGTTGCTTTGTCCATGGGATTTCTCCTTTGGGAAGAAAGGCATTTTTCTTTTGGTAGAGCAAGCAGTTCAAAGGCAGGGTGTCTGTCCCTAACTTTCCTAAAGAGAAAAAGGAGGTCAAATACGCTGGCATTTTCTCATAACCACTTTAAACACTTGCAGACCCTCACAGTTTGCTTGACTAAAGCAGTGAGAACTGGAAGGTTTCTGGTTTTGTTTCTAGCTGGGGAGAAAGTTTGTAAAACAAAGAGCATATCTCAGAGCAGCATTTCAAACAGGAAATTATCTACCCTGAAGATGTGAAATCCCATTTTGCTGTATTTGTCAGCTTCATAGCAAAGAAAGGTCAAAATGTGAATTTATCCAGCAAAATCAGCAAAGCCTCTTAGGCTCCCACGGTCCCAATTGACATAAAACTAAAACTGCATCTTATGGTTTAATGTTGGGTTGGATTGTCTTTTTGTTGTATATTAAAATGTTCTGTAGAGTGTTTGGGGTATTGAGACAACACAGGGTCAGAGAAATCAGATTAAAATCAACAGTTCACAACTGTGGAATTAAAAGCCAAAACAACAACAAAAAACACCAGGAAAAATGATGCAGAACCACTTCAACTCTAGAGAGAGCCAAATCCATTAAGCTAATGAGTTAAGCAGCTGATGTTCTGATCTGACATTTTTTCTTCATTCTTCATGCAAGAACATTTCTCATTATTTCTTATCTAAATAAACTCAATATAGGGCATTCTTCTGCAAACAGTTTGTTTGGAAAAATTTCCTCTAAGCGGTCACAATCTGAAATTGGAACAGTGTGACCTATGTGACCTATTATAAAAACCCTATTTTCTCTTCTCTTGCCAGCCAATGACCTAGACTTTATAAACAATTTCCTTTATCCCTCCCTCAACAATTAGTTTCACTCCAAAATAAATTTTCTTTTAAGATTTTTATTTAAAAAAAAACAACAAGGAGACGGATGACAGGACACTTTCATGTAAATCCTCATTCTGTCATATGCTTCTCATAAGACATGACACGATGAGCAAACCCAGATCCCTAGAAGACATCTGACAGAGCAATCCAAAGGGCAGAGCTTTCAAGTGCCTCTTTAGATGCTGCCTCGCTTCAGAGGGGCTTAAATTCACTGAGAACTCCTCAGTTGAGTAGAGGATGTACATGACTCCATCCATTCAGGCAGCACCAAGTGCTAAAACTCATCAGGAATCCCAAACTGGTCATTCTTTCTGCTCCAGGTGACCAGGATGTGCAGGGAGACTCTGGCTTTACAGCCTGGGGTCAGGGCACTGCTCAGGGCAGAGAGGGCCGTAACCAGTGCCCTGCTCTGGTCAAGCACTGGAACAGGCTGCACAGGGAGCTCCTGGAGTCCCCATCCCTGGAGGTGTTCAAGAAGCATGTGGATGTGGCAGTTCAGGACATGGTTTGGTGGGCATGGTGGTGTTGGGCTGACGATTGGACTCGATCTTAGAGGACTCTTCCAACCTTAATGATTCTGTGATAATATTGTGCAAAGTGGGGACAGAGGAAAGAGGAGAAAGAGAAGAAAGAGAAGAAAGAAATCTCTACCCAACAACACTGGGAAAGGCCACAGCCTGCAGGTAAGAGACAGATTCAAACCTCAGTATAAATCAAATCATCAAAGCAGCTGCTTTACCTGCCAGAGAAGTGGGAAACACTGCATCTCCTCATGCGCCGCCGTGGTGACTGTACTGGAGGCAAGTGGAACTGAAAGGAGTTGGGTGTTTAACTAAAAAGGACTGGGTGTTTAAATATGGTTTTCACCAATGCTAACCCTGCACTGAGGAAGGCAGACGCTTCCAGGAATCGCTTGGGCACTGAAGCCCAGGAACCAGACCAGCAGTGCCCAGTCATTTCTGCTTTGTGGGCTCCTGTGGAAAGTCTCCTCTAGAAATGTCAAACACAAGGATTACCTCAGGTGTACACAAGAGTTCTTGACTTTGCCAGCTTTCACCATTTCCCAAGTATTCTGTAGGCTCCCGGGGGCCTGCTGTGTTGAAAAGCATTAAGTTTGAGTGTCTGTGCTCTGAGTGCAGCAGTGTACAGAGGTACCTTAGCTAACACTGAGTGAATTGGCATTGAAAGTAAACACCTCTGTTTTCTTGACGGAATACGAGTGGGCACTCAGAGGAACTTACATGCCTTGCAGTAATTCATTCATGTTTCTGTATTTTGTATAAATATCAATATCTTGTAATAGCACACCCATTATCCCTCTTCTCTAGCCTGTATAAAGAGCCACCACTGAAGCCAGTGGGTACTGACCTGCTTTATATGACACCAAGGATACAAATACCTGTCCTTTGGGATGGCTTTTCGGTAGCACAGCCAGCATGCAAGCGAGACAGACCCACACCGAGCACCGGACTCACACCCCATCATCCCATAAAGAGGGAGAAAAAAGCTGAGGAGCGGGGCAGGTCGGCAGACTGCAGCGGGATGGCATCATCTCCACCTCTGACACCATCGCCAGACCTTAAAAGGTTTTGCTGTCTCTTCAGCACATTTCTGCTCCTTCTCTCCCCCTGGGAAGTTTTTGAAATTAAAAGCTTAGAAAGTTTTCAAGTCACAGCAGGAAAAGTGCATGCGTTTCATAGGGTCCCTTTGCCTCCCTGTCAGGATCAGAGAGGAGACTGCTCACATCTAGTTCCAAACTTCCCCATGGTGAAGTGCATAGCATCCCCAGAGGAGTTTCTGGGATGGGAAATTAAATTGTTCCAGCACAGGCTCACACTCCTCCCAGGGCTGGCACAGAGGGGATTTAGCAGGAAAGCAAGAACATGGTGAGGAGTGGCTCTTCCAAGCCCAGGGAGATTGTGTCCTCATGCTTTTCCTACTCCATGGTGCTCTCCAGAAAACAAATGACCAAGCATGACTTTTAACAGTTTAATTTTCTGAGTGTGTTTTGGCATTTATCAAAAAGTTGTCTGTTTTGGACTTTAAGTGGTTGGCCCTGAATTGTTGCTCTGTGCACACACCTGCAAGTGAGGCCCTCTGTGACATTTTCGCTAAGCTAATTGGTTCCTGCCACCGAAGTTTAATAAATGTTACTCCTCTGCCATGCAAGGCCTGAGGTTGTTCTGCTGAGGACAAAAAAGGGTAGAAATTGAATTTGAGGAGAAAACATTTTCTGCAGGATCAGAATTTGATATAAACGTTAACCCTTTAATATTTGTTATGTTACTAAAATACCTCATCAAAACTAAGAAAATGAAAACATCTTCTACTTTTGTAAGCAGTAATATTTTTCCCCAGACAAATTAATTTGTTTGTATGTTTGGAGAAAAAAATGCAGACTGGATTGCCTTTATGGGCCAGATCCTGCCATCCCTCCTACCTTGCACCCACTCTATTGCCAACCCAAAGTTGAATTATCATTGCTGATAATTGTAAAAGGATAGCACTGGATTTTGGTCTGGTCTTCGGAAAGTTCCTTCTTTTCAGTCTTTTGGGATGTTTGATGACTACATTTCGAACTTGTGAAGGAGTGAAGAAGTTTGGATTTTTAGCAGGAGTTTCCCCTAACAGCAAATCCTGCCCCAGAAGCGGGACCACAGGCACCGCTCTT
>NW_010209234.1:56774-87609 GCF_000695765.1 Mesitornis unicolor
CTACAGCTCCCTGGCACAGAAGCAACAATTTATGTACCTTACCTAAGGTACATCACAGGTAGATGTCCTACACATACCAAGATACTTCAGGGATAGAAACTCTCCTAAAGAGATCGGACATGTACTATGTCATGGATGCCCGTTGGTATTTCAGAAATGTAGTGATGCAAAGCACTGGAGGGCTCAGACATTCAGGAAATTAAGAGCCATCTCCCTAGAGAAAATACAAACTATTCCAAGTCTGTCATGCTGTTGCTCACCTCTTCCTCCATCTCCCTTGTTATTGCTAAGACCTTTCTTTACCAATTTCCTCCTTTGTTTAAATTTAAGAACATCTCTTTGCTTCTTAACAGGAAAAAATATTTCATCCCAGAAATGTTTATGGGTCACTGACAGTGATGCAGAATTTTTGTTTTGCTCATTAAGGACTTCCCAGCCAAAATTTGGCTCTTCCCTGCCTATTGCTTCAATTAATCTTCCATTTGGCATTTGGCTGCCTATTAACACTAACAAAATATTGTTATGGAAGCATATCAAGTTGCCCTTCCAAGGCTATAATCCGTCTTTCTGGCATGAAGTACAGTCAGGTTCAATCTGGACTTCAAGTTCACTTCAGAATTTCAAAACATGATGTAATCTGTAAAAGTTCAGTAAATTGAACTCTTTCTGCTCCGTCTGATACATGAGCTAATCAACTTTAGCATTTAATTTTGCTATGCCCTCAAAGCCAGGTATCACATCCAGAAAAAGTTGCACCTGAAATGTTTGTTGAGTGGGTAATTTCCCCTCTAAGGGTGCTGGAATCTACGAAGGATTATCAAACAAACTTTTGGGTTGGCTTTTTCTGTGTTGCTTACAGGTCTGTGGGGGATTTCCACCACTGGTCCATCGAGACCCCGTAACTACCTCAGATCTCCATCTCTGGGGCCCTCCCAATTCCTTTTGAACCTGCCCATAATCTTCTGTGCACAGAAGATCTTTACACAGAGCCAGTGGGGGTGGGCAGGTTCCTTCTCCTTTTCTCAGAAGGCTTCACAAATATAAAGCTCATTTTCATAAACCTGCTCTGGGGGAGGTCAGTCTCACCTCCCTCACAAGTGTGATGAAGGAATTGAGACACGGAGGCTTTATCTGGGACCAGTCCCACTCTGGGACTGATAGGATGGAAACCAGACCTCTCTTCTCCATGTCCAGTCCCAGGCCATTCCCATGCAGGCTCATTTGGTTGCTGACAATTAGTCCAGTCAGTGCATCACTGTATCTCATTTAATGAATGATAAACAAAGGGTTTTTTTCCTGTATGTATATTACATAGCAGATCTATACAAGTGCCAGATTTATTTCGCCTCACAAAAGCATCAACCAGTTGTTTCAGTGCTTCAGGGACAACTTAAATCCGTATATGCTGGAATTGAATGCAGTATCGAGTATATGCATTTGAAAATATGACTCTTCGTGATAGCAAAGGAGATCAGACAATTTGAGGACTAGCAAATTTAATTACTTAAATATTATTTATTTAACTCCAAATGTTTTTTTCCTAAGCATTAATTGAGAGGGGATTTAAGGTTGACTGATCCAATAAAGAGCAATGACTTGGAATAAAGACAGCAATGATTACTCTAAGTCCTCTGCTTTCTTCTGTAGCAAGCAGCCTACCCCACCATTAGCTTTTAAGCTTTCAGACACATCCTTTCCATCTCACCCACTGCTGACGTTTCCTAAATGAATCGCCCCCGTGGATAGAGGTGTTTCAGCAAACATCATTCTCCTCTGCCACAGGATATCCCACAGCTGCCTTACCCAGCCAACCTAATCAACCTGCTGGGGAGAGCTGAATTATTACCAATGTAAGACTGATTGAAATTAGTGATTCCCTTCAGTTAATCCTGGTGTGAGGAAATGAGATTTTGCATACATAAATACTAAGTTATCTACAGCAAGTATGGAGCAATAACCACTTGAAATACCTGCATTTTTCAGTCAGTACTGCATGAAATACTGGAGTATTTGGTAAACCAGCTGAATGCCGATTCCAAGTTTGTTTCAGATTATGATCCTGGGCATAGCTTTGTATATGAATGAGTCATAACAATTACAATTTATTTGATTTCTCAGGGAAGATTTCAAGGCTTATAGGAAGGACTCTTTAATAAGCCTTTGCAGGTCTGGCCAAGAGTAGAGTAGAGTAGAGTAGAATAGAATAGAATAGAATAGAATAGAATAGAATAGAATAGAATAGAATAGAATAGAAATTTTGATTGGAAGGGATCATCTCATCCAACTGCCTGCCCCTTCAGGGCTGATCACAAGTGAATTTCCCATGGCAAAAGACAAAGGGCTGTGGAAGTCAAGGCAGGCTGCTGAACTTCAGAACAAGTCCAACACCACCACATCAGTCAGGGAAGGAAACTGCCCAGCCCATCGGAATGAACAAGTCAGATCTGTGAGAGAGATGAGACTCCACCAAAAGTACCACTTAGTCGAAATTTGTTCTGCTGGAGCAGTACCGCTGCTGGCCATAGATGCCTTGATATGTAGGTGCCCCCTCTCAATAAAGCTTATTTCCTTTCCCACATGGGATGAATAACCTGCTTTTTTTCTTTTTTAATCATGAAGCCCATGCTTTTTCACCATGGGTTCATTCTCAGAGAATACTCCTCCTTATGATTTCACCCTGTTTGCTCCAAGCAGTGCCTCAGATCGCAAGAGACTGTAATGAAGCCATTTGGCCTACTGGAGGAGAAAAGAGCTATTTAAAGTGGGTCTAGCACCAGAACTGGACTGAAGTGGAATTTTCCATTTTATCCATATGAAAGATTAGGCTGTGACTGCACCACGCTGCTGCAGAATTAGCCATGGATCCAATTATGACTCCTCTCCCTTCAGCCTTGTAAAGTTCCTTCCCTGAATTCACAGACAGCAATAAAGCAGCTGATGTTCATCTAAAAATGCGTCTAATGCTTCCCTCTCCCTTGTGCTCCCTGTCACTTTGTCCTTACACTGCAAGGAAATATATCATTTATGCACCCTGGAAGCATTTTCCAGGCATCAAGGGAAGACCTTTGCACATAGCAGGTGCTGCTTTTAATGAGTATGGTTTTTAACTTTCGTTAATCATGGTGTCATTTTGAGCAGTGTTATTTGCTGCACACTGTGGTTTTGTTAAAAAAAAGTACCCCAAACCCTACAATAACAAAAAACACGAATGAGGACATAGGCTCAGCACACGACCTCTCGCTTTCCTGGGCTATCACAGAGTATCAGCCCTCTGAAGGTTACTTCTCTACCAGTTTCAGATGTTGACCTTGATGTCCTGTCCCTTGCAATATGCTTTAAAATCCATCATCTGCAAACTAAGTTTAAGTTGGAAAACCTAATTAGTAACAGAGACGATGAATAACAAGCTTAAGGGGAGGGAGGAGAGAACCTCTTGCAGGTGGCCAGCTCTCAGCTGAGTAATTCTCTGTGCAATGGTCATGCTTCAAAAATTTAATTTTCTGTAATTTCATTTAGGAGGGGGAAACCAAAACAAAATGAGCAAAGTGATATAGGATTTCATTTGTATTCTGACAGGTACATTCATCTAAAGTTCACCTATAATAGCTGCAGTTACTGTACCTTTCTTCCAAAGTATTTAGTGGTGTGAATCAAGTGGCAATTAAGAAAAAATAAAACAAAAAACCAGGACCCACTTGGTATTGCTATTTGCTATTTTTATACCAAAAAAAGTCTCCCCACTGTCAGGCTGATTGTATTAATCTGAGATTCCTATGGTCCTTCAGGCTTGATTGCATTTTGATTCTTGCTTAGCAGAAGTGGCGATAAAGCAGCTGAAATCATAATTCCTATTTAGAAGGCAGAGGGGAGGCCACTTCAGTTCTGTGGTGAGGGGCACATTTTGTCACTTTAATTAAGAAGTTGTTCTGAGCAGCTGAACTGCTTCTGCAGTGTTCAGAGCACGAAAAGGATGGTATTTACAGAGAAGCTTTGAGGATCACCCTCGCAATTTTTCTGAGCTATGCTGGTGTTGTTGCTTAACCATATTAAGGCAGAGAAGCAGACAAATTAGAAAAAATTAGAAAATTAGAAATATTTTCTTAATATTGAAAAAAATAATTCTATCCTCTCAAAGATGGAAATACAATTTCCTTTATGTTGTTCTTAAAGTGCTATCCCTCTTTACTAAGGTTCCGAAAGGGGGATTTTCAGCAACAGAACGCCCTCTAAATCCAAAAGAACCCATAAGCATCAAGCAGTAACTGAAGGCCTTCAGCACAGAACTGCAGTGATTTTCAAGTGCCTCCTCCCTTTGAAACGAATGTCCAGCAACCTCTAAGGGGGAAGGTTTTTATTCCCTGAGAGTGAGCATCCCTGCCCGACCCTGAGCCACCCCTTGTTTCTGGATGCAGCCATGGCTAAGGATCCATCAGGGTGTTTCACAGTCCTCCATGCTAACCAGACTCCCTTGAGACTCAGTTTTCACTTTTAAAAAATCAGTGCACTTCACTGGTACTCTCAGCTTTTCATATGACAACAACATTGAGAATTAATATTCTCACATGAGATTAATAACTGTGGACTATGGAGGGTATGTCACATTTGGGCTCACTTCAGAATCGTGCTGGCGTAGAGATATTAAGATAAATCACATCTAGGTTTTTTTTGAGATGATCCTTCGTGTTGTCTGTGACTATAAGATCAACTGCTCCTTTTGCACTGGAATCATAAAAAAGGACCCTGTTAGTGTTAGATCTACTCTCAATCTACACTACACGGATGTATTCAAGGTCCCTGCTATGTTTCCCTCTGCTGCAGGTACCAGCAGAAGCACCTCAATTAGTAAAATAAGCTGCAAGGATGTAAGCATTCCAACATGCACAGTTGATTTCCTCATCTCTGAAGCTATCCTTCACTAGAAAAGTGAGTTGCAAGTTAAGCTTGTTCTCACCAAATCTTTTGCTACAGGTCAGCATTGTCCAAACCTTCAGTTTTCACTGCTGAGATGCTGAACAGGGAAGGAAAAAGCTGAGTCCCATTCAGTCCTTCCAGTGGGACCCTCAAATCCATCTCCTTAAATCAAAAGATCAGCAAAAGGTCAGAATCCTTCATCCTTTCTGCAGATGGCTCCTGAGAAGAGAGTACAGCTGGAGCAACTTCATTTACTTAAATTACCTAATGAGAGAGGTAATTGCCTTGTAAAAGTTATGCCCTCACAGCTAGGAAAAATCAACATGCAGCGTACGCAGGCCTTTCTTGAGCAAAGGAAACAATGTCTTCCAGAGGAGGACTTCAGACGTGCGTCCTCATCACTGAACAGGGGCCTAGCTCTGGAACAACCCAGGCAGGACCTTTAGGAGGGACCCATATTCCCCTGTTCTGTCAGGCACGTTCACTCCCCAGGATCCAGCAATGTTTCCAGCTCTCCCCTCTGCCTTTGCAGGGACATTGGTAGTTATGAATGCCAAGTACATGGGACAGCCTGGAGTCCTCCCGTGAGGAGTCTGAGCACTGGCTGTTACAGCAAAGACTGGGTTCAGGCTGCCCAGAAGTACAGTAGAGGTACTTGATCTCAGGCCCCTTAGTCAGCTTGGCCACAATTCAGACATATGCTACTGCTCCATCCCACTCATGATACATCACCTCTGAGGCCATGCCCCTGGGCAGTGGTAAGGATAAGAAGTGTCTATGTGCCCTTGCGGCCAAGAAGGCCAATGGCATCCTGGGGTGTATCAGAAGGGCTGTGGTTGTAGGTCGAGAGAGGTTCTCCTTCCCCTCTACTCTGCCCTGGTGAGACCACATCTGGAATATTGTGTTCAGTTCTGGGCCCCTCAGCTCAAGAAGGACAGGGAACTGCTTGAAAGAGTCCAGTGCAGAGCCACAAAGATGATGGAGGGAGTGGAGCATCTCCCTTATGAGGAGCGGCTGAGGGAGCTGGGTCTCTTTAGCTTGGAGCAGAGGAGACTGAGGGGTGACCTCATTCATGTTTATAAACTTGTAAAGGGCGAGTGTCAGGAGGAAGGAGCCAGGCTCTTCTCAGTGACAGCCAATGACAGGACAAGGGGCAATGGGAGCATGCTGGAGCATGAGGAAAAACTTTTTTACTGTAAGGGTGACAGAGCACTGGACCAGACTGCCCAGAGAGGTTGTGGAGTCTCCTTCTCTGCAGACATTCAAAACCCGCCTGGATGTGTTCCTGTGTGACCTGGTCTGGGTGATCCTGCTCTGGCAGGGGTTGGACTGGATGAGCTTTCAAGGTGCCTTCCAACTCCTAATATTCTGTGTGATTCTGTGATTCTGTGAATGTGAGGCAATGCCGTTCTAGTTGAACTCAGACCTAGCTCGAAGGGTTTCCCAGCATCTTCAGGCCTAGGAGAAGCTGGCCCTGTGCTGATTACATTATCTATGTTGCTAATCTATATTTTTTGCTTTGGAATTCTCTTGTAACACTCCAACTGAATCTGTGTGTGTGTGTGCTTTTCAATACCCATCTGCTATCACTTTCCTGAAAATTCACCTCTGGCTAAAAGTTAAGATTCATGTTCCTCAGTAAAACCCCAGCACGAATAGTTGGTCAGGGAAGCTTAAAACTCTACCTGCACATCCCAAACCCTGTAAGTGTGGCCTCTCCCACCCACACCTGGAACAGGGCAGGAACAGCTCCTAACTGGGCCTTCAGGTCTCTATGGGCCCTGTCCTGTGCGCTCATGAAAAGGGAAGGGAGACCAAAGTCTCACCAAACCCTCCTTGTGCAAAGTTATTAAATCCCCTGCTCCTAATACCCCTGTTGGAAGCACAGCATCTTCAGCAGCTCCTGATGCCTGAGCTCAGCCTCACAGCTGGGAAGAACTCACAGCTGGTTTGTGATTCAAAAGGAACAGCAGAGTAACCCACCGAGGCCACTTCTCCTGCCCGTGGATGGGTGAGTCAGACAAATAATTGGACACTGCAGATCAGTTAAGCCTGTTTCAGTTAATAGAATTAATTTGCAAATTAGTACACATTAGGTGAATCAGCTGCAATTCATTTTTGACAGAAATGTTAAAAAATATTAAAGTAGTGACAATGAAACACAGATAAACATTGCTGTTGAAAATGTTACAAAGGTGGTGGTTGCAATGTGGAAGATTTTGTCTGCAAAGGCTGAGGATGCATAGATTTCATAAAATCCTTAGGATAGGAAGAATATTTTCTTCTTGGTTTGTATGGCTTTCTTCGCCCCGACAACTCTTAAATAATCATTAGTAACAGGCTGAGAAATTTCTGATTGGCACCCAGTCAAGTGTTGTTGGGACTGAGTGTGGGTGTCTGGTGCAGGAAGAAGGAAAGAAATGGGTTTAAATTTGAAAGGTGGCTGAAGGCTGTCAGTTGGTAAACCCTGAACAAATGTACCTGTAGGAAGAGGACATCGTGGCTGCGTCACTTCAGCAGCTTAAGCTCTCCCCGCCCTGGAGCTGACTGACACTGAAACACACTGCTGTGGTGCACAGCATCAACCCTTGTCCCTCCTGAGCTGTAGATATGGGGTTTGATCCTTAACAGGTACAAATTGTGTGTCTTTGTAGACTTCAGTACACGTCTGGTGGTTTGTACTTGTTTTGGATCTCACTAGTCAACACCGTGTACACCGCATTTCCTCTGTAGTGCAAAATGGGTAAGAGCTTTCATGAATTATTTATTTCTTTTATTGACAGTGCTTTATATTCTGTTTTACTGACACTTCACTGCGTGGCAAGGATTTTGTAAAGAACTTCACTGCAATCAGTTTGACTTCACATGAAAGCCATGCAGCTGCCAGGAAAGCTAACCTGCCTATAGAAAGGATTGCATACAAAATTCTTATGCTGTGTGTAAAACTTCCTTCTTGAAAGAATCCAAAACAGTACAACAGCCGTAGCAGTATGTTTCCCAGCTGCTGAATTATACATGGAGAAAATTGACCTGGAGTTTCGTTGTGTCTATCACACTTAGAGCCTCATGGTTCACAGTGGTGGCTTGTCAGGTTTGATGGGAGCTGGGTAAAAGCAGTGTCAGAGGAGGTTACCTGGGGTGGTGCACAGAAGGCTGCTTGTCAGCCCTGTGGTATCCATCAAATCCTGCAAAATATTGGGAAGTAATTAACGATGTAGACTTCCAGCCATAGGTTCTGCTTTTCCTTCTTAATGCTTCCTAATCAGGAATGAGAACCCAGGCACCCTTCCCAAGCACCGCCAGCTCTTCACAACCTCCTACTGCACACAAGGTCTCACACACAAACCACACGCAGCCGCACCTGAAAGGCCCCATTCCCAGCTGCAGGGTTTAGGCACCACAGCAGCTCACCGGGCTGGCCAGGCCTCATCGTTGTGAGGCCTTCTGTTCTCTGACCCAAGGCATCTCCAGTGGTGGTCCCTGACTCCGCACCAGCAGGACCTGGGGAGGCCAATGCCACGGGTGGACCCAGGTTCTCTGCCTGACCCCTCTGCAGCTGAAGAGGCATCAGGACTCCTTTGCCTCTGGCTGCTGTTCTCACTGCCGACCCTGGGTGCTCAGCCTCCAGCTGCAGTTGTGCTCAGCAGGGAGAGGCAGAAGCGGATGGAGTAATTCAGAGCTATAAATCAACAAATGCAGAGCCCTTCCTTTCACATTTGCATCAAGCCACACGAACAGCATGTCAGCTTCCAGCCAGCTGTAATGCTGATGCCTTTGCCTAATTTTAGGTGGACTGTTCAGATGAAGACCCGCATCATTGCCTAAATGGCCTCATGCAATAGAGATTGAGATCCCACTGAAGGAATATGGACTTTGGCACTGCTGAAGAGTCGCGTTAAGGTCTAACAGGAAAAAGCAGTGAATGAAATGCTCCCAGAGCAGTATGCAGCCAGGGGAACAGCACAGGAACCTTTGCTGCAGAGCTTGCAGGACACAGCAGCAAAGACAAAACAGCCCTGGGCTCTGGTGATGGTCATCCAGCTTGAAAGGAGGTCGTGCAGGCCGGAGCTCAGAGAGATCTTCAGGACTGTCAGTCTGAGAGCACATCGACCCTTGTCACGGCATGAAAACCACAGCCAGCAAACCAACTCTGTGTTTTTGGGGCCTTTGACCTGCCACAGCTCTAATGAGACGTTACAGAAACGTTACATATAAGAGAAGGCACATATGGAGGTAGCGACTGATGCGCTGCTTTTGTCGGCATGATCCTGCGCGCAGGGCAGCCAGCAGTTCTCAACAGGCAGCAGGAGAGCACGACGAGGTGCCCAGTGTGGACGTTAACCTCCCCTTCAGGACACCGCCTTACGTAATTCAGCGGCACAACGCGGCCAGTGTGGGGCTTGAACCATCGCTGCAGCCAAAGCGCCCCGTCTCGTTGAAAATTCCACAGCCGAGCGCGCAGTAAATGGATTCTTTTACTAGGTCAGGCCTGGTAACGGGCATTGATTTAAGCAGCTTATTGCAACAGAGGAGTAACGGCTGCTCCGAAACAGCAGCTCCCTATGAGTCTGATCATAAAGGATGGATTCTGCTCCTGGTGTCAGAGCAGGAAGATCGGCCTCTGCGATGCAGTAGCATTTTCAGGGAACACCAAATGTTGTTTACTTCCTAATCTTCCTCCTGAACTGTGGCTCTGGGCTATTTCAGAGAGATAATGCAAGTGACTCACTTGAGTTGTATATAGACCTCAGGCACCGTAAAGCTATATTTTACAGTGCTTTTAAAAACAATTAATGCAGATCTCTCTACTGAACATGCCTAGATTAGGCATTTCCATGAGGTGTTAAACCATGCACTTTTGGCCAAGCCCCATGTTATTTGGTTATTATAAATCAACACATCCCTAATCATTGGTCATACCATCTTCCAGCCAGCTTCTCCACTCTGATTCAGATACTCTGAGATTGCCCTTTCACAACTGAGATGTACCCAGGCAGTTGTGTACAGCTGTGCCTTTCCACATCCATGTTATCAGGGAGGAAAAATGTTGATTTGGAGAGTGGTAATAAAGACCATGAATTTAACAGCATTCTAATACACAACTTAGATGTGTGTTTGTTGTTCTTCTGATCAGTGCATTACAGGAATAAATACAGAAAATACAAGTGTGATTGCACAGATTTAGGTATTAAGTACAAGACGTGGTAAATCATGGTGCTCTCAAGATTTTATGTAGAATCCACTGAATTAATTGAGTCTCCTCAGATTCCAATGGGCTTTGGCTGGGTCCCTTCATGATATTAAAATCCATCTGTTATTAAACATCATGTTTAATACAACAGTATGCAAATCCTGTGATTTGTAAATAGCATTATGCAAAAGTTCAGGTCCAATCACGCTCCTCTTGAAGTCTGCAACATAATTTGATGTAGACATCAACAGAATAGGTCTGGGACATCCGTTTTTAATTGCACTGTATACAAGTGTTGACAGAAAATACAATACAGTAGTCACAAAATTAAAGAGGCTTCTATGAAACCTACAAAGGAGAGCAGCACAGAATCAATGAAGTAAAAGCAATATTCCAAAAAATAACAAAATGGACTTGGCAGCTTTAGAAAACAATACTGAAGAAAAAGACAAATGAATCGGCACAGTTTAACAACCTAATTTCTAAGTGCACTTTATAATAACTCTCCTTACAAGCTGCTGTTTTCCCAGAAGACGATGACAAAAAGCCTCATTAGAACATCACTGGTTTATAGTCACAGGTTTTATTGCATTGCCAGCTGTGAATCTAAAAAAAAAAGCCCCCTCCAAAAAAACTCCTATAAAGGTTCCTAAAAACCCTGTTTTCTTTTGTTATCATCAAAAAATAGCAGCGTAGCACTTCCATGTGTTTGTGAATACCCACAATTCTATTTTTAAAAAAAATAGGAGTTAAAGAAAAGTGATTTTTGTCTTGGCTTCAAAAAATAATGTAAAGAAACATTTAAGAACAAGATATTTCAGTGATCAGAGAGATCTGTACAAGGTGATAGATCTGAGTTCAATTCCGTAAATACACAATCATGAATGCAGATTGAGAATCTGCTGATCCTGAGTAAGTGTCATTATGGACTGGCAGGATCAGGCTCCCAGCTTCATCCAGTGTAAGCTTTTCTGTCCTAGGCTAAAAAGTGTAGATACAGTATATACTCTGTATACTGATTGATAGAAAAGGTCTTTTACAGCTCCAACCCTGTTATTGCTAGGCTAAAAATGAACATTTGGAACAAATCACATGAATCATAAAGGATAAAATTGAGACGCAGCTTCTGACGACTGGATTTCCACTTGAGCCATTTTAAACTGGGTACACTGGAGCCACTTGCGGAGCACGGACGAGCTGTTGTTCATCTGTCCTGACCCCTGTAACATCCTTAGGCTGTGATGGTTGACACTGCTCTGGATGGCTTGGAGGCGCAGCTGGAGGCCAGCAGATAAATGCTGTTGAAATAATGCAAAACATGACTTTTTTCCTCTAATACATACATTAATGCAGCACTGGGAAAGGTACTGGTTGTTGGCCAGGGAGAGCTCCTCCACTGCCTCAGTGTCCCATTTCTTTCTCCCACACCCTGCACTGTAGTGCTGCCATGAAAGGCAAATGTGCTACAGAAACAGCTCTAGACTGAGACCAACACTTTTATTCTCATCACCAAAATTCCCTTGCCTGGTCAACCACACCAATCACCTTGCTCTCCCTTACAAATAGGGCAACTGGCACAGTTTTACCCAAGCAAGCAGGCCCACAACATCTGCTATAGAACCCAAATCCATCTCCCGAGTCACGAGTCCCAACCTTGATTTGTCAGGGTACGTTCAAGCCTAAGACATCAGGAAAACCACAGCTCAGGGATAAACCAATCTCAGTAAACTGGGAGGAAAGGCCCTGCCATAGAACCTGCAGAGAGGAAAGTGTTTTGGATGGGAAAGGGGGAGCAGCACTGACTACAGGGCAAGTATCTCAGCTGATGATGCTCTGTGCATGCTCACACTTGAGACCTTCAGTGCTGAGCCATCCAGTGCATCTGGCTATGCTACAATGATCTATTTTCAGAGGGTCTGGAGACAACATCTGGTGATCTTATTTCCAGAATTTACAGACGTGTAGTAATAAGAATAAAAGGATAAGGTACTAGAAACAACTTACCTTTAGATTTGACTGTATCATTGGCAACCACATTGGTATGAGCTGTAAGAAGAGAGATGTGTTTTGTTATTACATAGGTGACTGCAAACAGGCTCCAGTTACTGTGAGACAGAGAAGTAACTGGATAGTCACTTCTAGATAAGAGACAGAATGCATTTAGCTGTCCAAATGGACATAGCCTGGACCACAAATCTGAAAATGTGGTTATTTTTAAATGGTGTTTTGGGGCAGGTAGAGAGGTAAAGAAGAGGTAAAGAAGCCAGCTTTCCTCATCTGTAGCCTGATGAATCACCAGGAGCAAATACTGATATCCTGTTTAATGCAACGATGAGAGCACAGAATAAAAAACTGTTAATCACTTATTTTCCTTGCACCTTTCTGTATGTGCAGGTGAGCAATACTGGAACAAATACTGTAAACTTTCTGCATGGGAGGTATACAGCAAGAACTGAATAAACACGCAGCAGAAGTCCCTAATAATAGGCCAGATATTTAGATGGTGACCAGCATTTTATAAGCCACCTGCCACATCAGTGCTTCACTGCTGAATGTGACCTGCAGGCCTGGGAGCACAGGTAAATCTCCAGCCATCCAGAACAAGGCGAGGATGTCTGTGAATCTGTCACCCATGATTGGATTGAGATATATTGCAGTCTCCTGCTCTTCAGAGAATTTTTATTTCTGAGTAAGAATAACATGACAAGCTTATGGGAGAGGCATTTCTAGCAAAAGTAGTCATGTTTTGCAATATTCATGTAACCACTGAGGTTATTGTTCTAAAATGTTCCTCCAAATGGCATCAAATTTTGCAATTTGCCAATTACGCTACCGGGAGCTGCAAGTTAGACCTAATCACTATTGACAATATCAGATGAAGTGCTGTTTCCCTTGTGCAAGGAATGATAACAGTTTCAATTTCAGTGCTGTTTTGCTGGAGAATCACATGCAGCTCTGTCAAGACTGATTACTTAGTCTACATGAAGAACCATATTCAAAACCTCAGCATTTACAGAGAGATGAATGCCAAAACAGCTGGGATGTATCCAGATGTGGCAGACGTGCAAGCTCTGTACATCCTTCCATGGGCTCTCACATTAATGGGCTGCTTAATAAGATCCTGTGACCACAAGTCCTGATGTGTTTTTGGGAGAGGAAGGATCAGGTAAGCATACTGAAAGCTATGTTCCATGCCCCACTGCCATCAACAAAATATCACCCAAAATTTCATCCAGCATTAGTGAAGTTCCTATGGAGCCGGGCAGTGGTGACGGGACGTGGGTCACACAAGCAGAAAACTCAGAGTGCCCGTCTGCATCTGAACCCATTCACTGGGCAGCTCTTACAGTCAGCTCACAGAACCAAGCACTGCTCATAAACAGTTCATCTTGTCCCAAAACTAAAATAGATCAAGATTAATTATGTCCAAAAATACCTGTTTATCTCCGCTGGCTATAAAGTGCAATCACGGAAACTAGCTCCTCTTTTTATCTACGCTGCAGAGGTCTAAGGTCAGATACAGATCATTGCCATCCAGTGCCACTTCTGGCTTCCAGTGTCTGGACTCATTTAAGGAAAGAAAACATTCTGCTGCAGGCACAAGCAAGCAAACCCTCTGCTCCTACAGCTGCCAGTTGGATAAATGAGACAAGATGACATTTTTATTGAAGCACTTGAGTTTTATTACCTAATCCCCAGCCAGCCTTTTCTTCACAAAGGAAGGATACATAAAGCTAGCTAGAAAGAACAGCTGGAAGAACAGACTGCTCTCAGACTCCGACAGTTTTTTCGGAGTTTATATTTTCAACAGAATTATGTTGATTCCAGTGTAAGTTTTGATGGAAGCCAGGCTGGAGTAAAAGTTGGTCACTGATTTTCTGGCTCCCCAACTCTGCTGCCTGCCTGGTTCTCTAAAGTCTACCCAGCAGCTGCTGGACCTGCCTAAAACCTCTGAGTGTCTGGAACAGATGCTGTGGTTTGCTGAGCTGGTCCCTTCTCTGGGGATGGTCAGATGGTCAGAGAGGGCTGTGATCAGCAAGGAGCTGGTCTCCACCATCAGGGGCTGTCCTGGGATGGTGAGTTTCCCAATTCCTTTCACATAGAAAAACAGGAGGAAAGCAGAACACATTCATTTCAGCCCTCCTAAAGGAGAATGCTTCCCCTCAGAGGAAAATATAATGGATTAAATACATATGTGAGTATGTATGCATCTGTTTAAATGTGTGTGTGTATATATATCTCACTGCAACTTAGAGAGAAAAATAAATACATAATAATTGAAATGTTTTTGCAGCAAAGAAACTTTATTTTCCTCACCAGATTGGTAAAGACAGTCATCAGATCCAAAAAGTATCCTCTGAGAATACAGGGAACAGCTCAAAGCCTATAGGAAACAATCCAGACATGTCTCAATGCTTCAGAGTGAGTTTAATTTAATAGCAAAGGCCAACACAGCACCAGGAGGAGACCTCCCAGCCCCAACACGAGGAGAAGATGAAGGAGTGCTTATGTTAGGCATAAAGAAAGCTCTTCTTTCAGTGAGAGCTGAACTATTTACTTTCTTTCTCTCTTGTTTTAGGACGTATTTTCCCCTGTCTTGTCATACAAAAAATGGCCACCTCAGATAGCTATCCCATAAACCAGCTGGCATCACGTACCATGCACCACCTTCTCACTGTGGTGCATTACAAATATGTGTGTGTTCAATCATGCAAGGACTTCATTGAATTAAGATTGGCAGCACCTGATTCCTTAGGTAGAATAAAAGACATTGCAGTGAATATAATTTTATGAATGGTAAATGGTCAGGATTTATCACTATGCTCAGTTCCAAGTGGAAGGCATTGGGAATTACTAATTTGGCTGAATGTTTCTCCAAAAGAGTGTTAAGAATGTTCTGTTTAAAAAAAAATCTCTCACCACACTATGTCCTTTCCTTCAACGAAACTAAACCTTATTTGAAAGGCTTATGTCTAAAATAAAATAAAATTTTAAAAGCTTTAAAGTACAAGATAAAATTGTCTCATTATCAAAGGCAAGGCAATAAAAGATTGTCTAGAATAAAACAAGCTCCAAAAAACCTGCCCAGTCAGCTAATATTCAAAGAATTGTCATCCTTGTGCACTTCTGAAGTAGCAGTAACAAAGTGCAGCTCTTCTTCACAGCCACTGAAGAGGCAGGCTCAAAGTCGATCTTTTTTTAAACTAGAGATGCCACTCACTTGAAGGTTCCTGTGTGAATAAGCTTTACACTTCTGCCTCTTTGAAGGACTTCAAACATGCAGCAAGTCTTTCCCCAAATCATGACACTTACTTTTCAGATCTACAATCAGTATTTTTACAGATAATTTTGAAAATACATAGTAACCTGGAAGTATGCATCCTATAATATTATTATGTAAGTATATTTTTCCTGTAGGACTTCACTTTAGGGCTAAGTAAAGGGGATTTGCCCACCCAGATTCTTCTCTTCCATCTCCCACTGAACATGAAAGAAAGAATTTCCCAGGTTCGTGAGCTCATTTTTGTAGTAACAGCAATGTCCTTTTATCCTGATTTAGCACGTTACTGATACATACTCTCCAATATAACCCCCTGAAAGCATTCATTTGAATTGTGACAGGAATTTGGCCCTAGAGGCTTCTCTTTTCACAGCTTTGAAACCATTCTTCATCCTTGTCAAATTCTGGGCATCCTGGACTGGCCAAAAGAGAAGCCCATACATTTTCCAAAGTTAGCCATGATCACTTCAACATCCCATAGTGACAGTTTTCTACCAAATCAACTCATTACTGCCTAAAAACCTCTATTTTCACCATGTGCTTGAATACTCTCATGCCAGTTGACATCAAGACCTTCGATTTTAACTACTTTATTTTCAATTCCTGCTTGACCATAAAAGGCTGGACTAAAACAACAGTCAGAAGTTTCCTTTATGGAAACAGAAGACCTATATAAACCAACATATTTCAGTTAAATTCAAAGTGAGTTTAACTACTTGATTTGTTGGTGTTTTATGTGAAAACTCCCATCAGCATAATGCAATGGGAAAACATGTTAAAAAAAGCCTTGTAAAATCAATTATGGTTGTGAGACTGCCCCAGTCATTTGGGAACCTGTTCTGAAAATGCTGTGGTGAGTCACAGGAGACCAACGACTGATTTCCAGGAATGGAGCACGCAGGATTTGATCTGCTAACCAAAGAACACCCTGTTACACATCCTAAGTGAAGAAGATCCACTGTCAAATATTTGACTATGTCAAATACCTAGACATATACGAAAGCCACTGTGCCACTAAGTTTTTGTTATCACTCTAAAAGAATGTGAGGCTCAGAACAGCGAGGTGATCTGCAAAGGACCTGAGATGACTGAAAGTTATAGAACGGCTGAAAATTCAGGCAGTACCTACAGGTTCTCGAAGTCAGGGATACTGGTTGAGTCCATTGGAGGAATAAGACCATCAGAAGTTCATTTGAAAAAAAATCAGGATAATCTGGATTTGATATTATGGCCTGGTCTTACTTTTTATCAGAGATTTTATTTTTTGTTATGCTTTACTAGGTTTTACTTCTGCATCAGCATTCAACCTCACCTTCTTCTTCTGCTTCTTCTGAGCGAGAGGGGAAGCAGAGCACAGTATGTCTAAAAATCACTATTCACAGGCAGCATCATGAAGTGAGTACTGGAGTGTGGTATGCCTACCTTTACAAAGATAGTCGAGTTGCATTCCTGTAAAGCCTCCATTAAACTGATCACATGCAGGCACACCATTTCCACCATCTTGAAAGAAAGAAATCAAGTATAACATCAAATCAGTGTGCAGCGTAACGGTGTGGTAAGCGAAGCCAACCATCTCGAAAAAGAATCTTCCTGTACTTGCTTGGCATTTATACCGAATCACTTTTAACATGCATTTATTAACCACTAGCATATAAGATTAAATATTACATGAGCACATAAGGGACATTTTTCTTTCTTTATTTTTCTCTTGATGCAGCAACACCTATCAGTTAAATATTTCAAAGTGCCTGATGTATTTTAATTCATATCACACATCAAAACAAGTTGCCTCCAGCTTTGTTGTTTTCCGACATCATAAATCCTTTTACACGCCTTTGCTGTGTAGTTCTCATCAATCAGTGTGTCAGAAATTGATATTTTTATTTACTTAATCTTTGAAAATTAACATAACCACAAAAAAAATCTTTTTTTTTCCCCATCGAAAGACAATTTATTGTTCTGAACTGGCAGCTAGTCCATAATTCTTCCATTTTGTACCATGAATTATGACAGATGCAAGTATCACTTATTTGGTAGTGGACAGCATTTTATGTTTTATATTGTATAAATTCAAAGGTACAAGACAAACACCCTCAGCCAGCAGTGAGTATTTACAGTGCCTGTCTGAACTACGTGTAAATTCCCCTCGATAATAATAAACTCAGCTTTTATGTACTGCTTTTCATCTTCAAAGTGCTTCACAAACACTAACTAATTAACCTCCCAACATCCCTGCGAGACGGGCGAGTATTATTAGCTCCATTTCACAGAGCGATGGTTGAGGCAGAGAGTTTAAGAACTCGCACTAAAGCCACACAAGGAGATACCTTCAGCATCAGGACTGCAACTTGGGACTTCCAGGTCATGTTCTTGTCCTAGCGCTTGAGAAGAAGCCTTTGTGCCTGACTAAATGGTTAGTGAGGGGTGTTATGCACTTTTCCCGTGTATTCATATGGAGCTTCATGAACTACTGATCAACTTGTCAACCTCAGAGACCTCACTAGAGGATAAAATATCATTTAAATACAGCTTTAGGTTGGTCCTTGCCTGATATGAACAAGGCATAAGGGATTAGTAACTGGCTCAGAGACATATAAGTGCAGCCTATGCAATTACAATGGGCAAAGATCCATGCCTGGTGGAAGATGTTTCACATGGAGAAAGGGGAATTACACAAAATAATTTCCATCTAGATAGCAGGTCTCCATTTAAAAAAGAGAAAAACCCAAACAAACAAAGAATGGAAATCCCAAAACTTAAGAGCACCTGGCTTAGAGGACTGGGCCTCATCTAAAGCATCTTTCTCACTCAAAGCTAATGCCAGGTTCTCCAGAGCCAGAGCTACCAGTTACTGTCTCAGTTAAAGTTGAAAGGTTTTGACAAGCCATGACTTGCCATGACTTTCTGGGAAGTGGGAAACACAATACGTTGTGCCCATCAGAAACAAGCTCTCAGCCCCAAGCCCGCAGGCACAGAGACTCACTGGTCAATGGGAAGCAAAGGTAGCACCTATGAGAAAGTTGTTCCAACAGCAGGGAGTAGTTGAGATCAATAAATGCTCAGAAGTTATTTCCAAAAAATGGGCTGGATGATTTCTGGACAGAGTGAACATTTCCCTTTCAAACCTTATCTCTAGAGATACCTTCTAATGTTTCCAGAGACATTTACATAGCCTATTTCTGAAGAGTAACCAATGGACTATGAGTAGTCAAGTGCCAGCATTCATGCATTTTTCCACCATCACATAGTAAAAAATATTCGAAGGGATATTCACAGAATTATCCTAAAACATTCAGTTGTTCCTGTAAAGCCAAGTCAGATGAAACAACAGGACCACTGTGAAAGGCAGGAAGAAATAAATAAATATAAATCTTTCTATATATAAATGAGACCTGATGTAGGAACCCCTTAATCCAAGAAGCAGCAACTCTAGCCCTTGATTTTGTTTCAGGCCAGATCCCGTTTCAGGCCCACTGCGAGATTAAACCACTTCAATTAGCTTTCCCTTTACTTTCTCAAAAGCATTGAAGTTGCTTTATGACATTATTCACAGTCCAACGTATTCCACTGAAAAAAAAGCCAAGCCCTCCAAGTTTAATCTGTACTAAATCTGTGCACAGTCCCTGACTTACCACTTTGTTATGCGCCATTAGCTGTAGGATGCTGGGCGTCACTCGGCTCCAGAACTCCAGGGCCGTAAGGATGGCTGTAAAGCTGAATTCGTTCTGGTTCTGGACTGTCGGAGCTACCGCTGTTTGTTCACAATACACTGTCCAGAGTTGAGCAAATATAAATGCATGGAAGAGGGAACACATGTGCAGAACAGATGTCTGTAGGAACAGAAAACAGGAACTAAGTCAAGTACACTTGAGAACATCTTCTCCATGTTTAAAAAGTGTTTTTATATTTACAGGCTAAAAACTACACTTGGAAACGGGCACTGCTATGCAATCTTAGTGTATGGCACTAAGGTCAGTCCCTTTGAAGAGGTTACTTTTGCAGAACAGCTACTCAGGACAAGTCGTTCAGATTCTGATTGCCTGAAATGAAGGCTATCATACACAATCCATCATCTTACATCTGCTCTGTTAGAATCATCCATTGCTACCTTGCTGGGACAGAACTGCTCACAGTCAAGGAAAGAAAGTTTTGAAAAACTAACAGAGAATTCATTTTGCATACTCAAGCGCGGCTCCTTGCTAATACATGTTATATATCACAGCATCTGAGCCTCCAAGTGCTGTGCATTAACTACTTCAGTACGAGAAACCTGCTTCTGGTCAGAGATGTTGTCTCGGTTTGCAAATGCAACAGTGATTCATGCTCCGTGGCAGTGTGACTGCACCAAACATTGCAATTGGAATTGTCAAATTGCTTGGAAACCAAAGAGAGGTATTTGAAAGAGTAAAAAAAAGGCCAAAGAAATGAATGGGAAGCACCACTGTTTTGGCTGAGTACAGGGAAAGAAAGGGGAGTTTTACGTACAAGATGAGTGATCACTCTGACTCTGTTGCTAATAAAAACCTGGTTGGTGCACAAGACTGCTGCTGTATCCGTGTTAAACTACTGTCACAAATGGCTATTTGCAATAACTCTTCTTGTCCAGAGCACCTTGAGGAATATAGTCGTGCTTGAACCATCACTGCTTGTAATTAACTTTTGATCGTAACATTATTTACACGTTATCTAATTTCACTATACAACTAGAATAAATAACTTTCTAAGAGATTTGCTACAGAGGTGGTAACTGCTAAGGCTTCAGTTTGGATTCACTTTTTCCTTCCTCCTCCTGTGCTGAGATATTTTGAAATAGTCAAATCTCAAACTTAATTGTAGTGATTTCATCACCAGTTTTCTATGCATGAAAGGCAGCTATGCAAGAAAAACTACAAAGATTTCTTTCCCTAGATCCCAGGTTTTAATATGGTTTTAATCCTCCTTTTTTCTTATGGAGAAATAAGTGTTTGCAATAATAAGGCTAATACATAACACATCTCCACTTGAAACACAGAATCCTTTACCTTTGACTGCTCTGGAAACCCAATCAGAATAACAATGAGGTGGTCAGCAATTTGTGAGCCTGCATCCAGTGGAATAGGCATGCAGGATGCTGGAGAATTTGGGCAGACAACATTGTGTGTTAGAGACCCCAGAAGTAGCCAGGACAGCAAACGAATGTGTGAGACGCATTCGATGAACTCTTTGGGCCTGTCGAGAAAGAGCGGATTTTACAGTGAAGCCAGGTTTTCTGGTTTTCCCCAGAATACAGGGTCTCCTTGTGCACACTCGGCAGTCTCAGTGTGCTGGCGGCCCAGATCATCACAATGAAAAGCGTCCTCACCCTTGTTGCATGGCAGAAGGAGGATGGTAAAGCCAAGGCAAATACCGGATCACAGCTTTGTTGTCTCTGTGGTTTCCCCGTGTGATCTCCATAGCAGCAATCTGAGCCAAGCCAACTTTCAGATGTCCACCAAACGTGTCTTCATGCAGCGGCTGAGAACACGTCTTCATGTGACTCTGCAAAGCAAAGATCTGATTTCCCACCTGAAAAGAGCATTTCCCTTCAACCAAGTTCTTCCAAGCAACACCATATTCTGTTTCATTTCCCTTCAGTTCATTTCTCAGGGTCTCTGACTGTGTCTTCAAAACTAGAGAACAGAACTCAGCAATAGATTTTTAAAAATTCTCCAGTCTCTACATTAGTAACAGCTTTATCATGGCCACGTTTTCAAGAACCTACACAAAATAAGAATTTTGCAAAACATATAGGCACCTTTTGTGTCAGCAAACTCCACAGCTGGTTTATACAAACTAATGGTTACACATGCAGACTCTTAAGTGAAGATGAAAACATTGAAGACAGTACCTGGGCAGGAAATGCCTTCCCTGTGCAATATTCCATTTACATGTACAGAAATGAGCTGTCACTCACTCACCAGCAACATGTCTATGCTGCACAATGCCTTTAAGCCCTGGAAATAAAAGGGCTAACCTCTTACCAAGAAACATGTGAATATTTATGCCTGGAAAGATAATTTATTATCCTGCTTTGTCAGCTCTAAGGAATGTTGCATTGGTGCTTCTTGAGATACTTCTATATTCCTAATTAAGCTAACTTTGCATTACCTTCTGGTACTAGACTACCGAACACATGCTGAGTGCATTTGCTTGCTTAAAGGAGAGCCATATGCTTTGCACAAGAAAATCCGGGTCATCAGTTATTAATTAAAAAAAAAATCAGAGGACCAATAATATTTTATAAGAGATAAGTATCTGACCCCAGCAACTTGCACTGTCAGAAATCATTTACTTGAAGTCTCTCTTGAGAAAAAAACCCTACGTACCATCATGAACATCTAATGACTTGGTTAATAAAGACAGGTAAAAAGGATAGACAGGTATGCAGGAAGCACATTATACTTCTTCAAAAATGGTGGAATTTTCTAAATAAAACCTTGCTGAGCTTTACCGATTAAAATTTTATCCCAAGGGGAAAAAAGATCATAAACTGAACAGAAACAATAAACTGGAATTATCTTGAGAATGAGCATTTATACCTTTTCTATAATGCAGTAGTTGCTAATAAGCAGGACTGAAAATAATTAACATAATTCAAAGAAACTATTCTCAAGCATGCAAAATAAGGCATTGGAAATTAATAAACAACATTATTTCTGCTCACTGAATTTCTACAGAGAGGAGAAATATAAAAATTTGAAACCCAAGATTAAGCTTTAACTGTTGGGATTGCTACTGGTCATATACATTATACAGTATTCTTGGTGTTAGTTTGGTGGTCCAGATGCTGCTGCTAATAAAGACTTGGAGCAAGAAATGGTACAAATGGATGATGTCAGGACTCACTTCCTAGGAACACTTCTGTTAATAAAGCCCAAGCAACATAAGTAACTATATTAAATGAGCTTACAAGAATTTAAATCTAGATCTTGTGAATTTAAAGTTCTGACTATCTGTAAACTTACAATTATTTTCCCAAGTATGTTCGAACCACAGAATAAGTTTATCTGGCCTGGTTAAAAAAGAGCTGCCTTTTCCTTTTCCAAAGACACTCAAAGCTTATTCTTTACAATACATAAAATCATGGTCATATTTGACTCTCTCATTAGTTAGTCTTGTCCTCAGCTTTCTGTATTACTTGGCTAAATCAAAGCAACATGGAATTTTACATCATTTGGTTCTGGTTTAGTTTTACATGGCCAGACTACACATTTGGGAATCTTCTTGTCTTATTTCAGAACATAAAAGTGAAGAACTGGGTAAAGTTTTAGTTCATGTCCAACCTACATCAGTGTATAAAAAATTAAAAGAGCAAATTGTTCTGCTGAGCATAGGAATTTACTGTCAGATTTAAGCATTTTAAGAGCATTTCTGAAAATCAGACCACAGTTGAAGGGAGAAGCGGCAGAAGGAAAATGGCAAATGGCAGAGAACTTTCTACAGAAACATTTTACGCAGGAGACAGGATACCTCCAAGTATTTGTAAATACATTTTCCCCATTCCTGGTTTCAGACACGTTCATGTTTTTCCATGGAACTGGCAAACCAGATGTACTTCCCTTTTTATGATTATTTGCCTACCTATTCCAAAAGCAGCTCTGAGCTGTAAGAGAAATGGGTGAATAACTTTAAAGGATAGAGAGGGAAGGCAATCCAATTCCACTGAAAATGATTAATTAGTTTGTGCTTTGAAGTAAATTTCTACTCCAGTACAAAACGCTGCTTCCTCTCTGAAAGTATTTTTTTAAAACTCAATGGGATTCAAGGCATATGGCCAACAGGGTAAGAACTTAACAGAAGGGACGTCTTGTCCAGTAAAACAAGGTTACTGAGAGTTTTAAGAGACATGGGTTTCAGTTTAGTTGGGATTCTTCTTCCTTTGTGGTAAGTATTATTAATCTGCAGTAAGATGAAATAATAAGATTCTTATCAGGAAAATAGACCATCACCACCCTTTATGAGCAGATGCAATCTGTGTTACAGAAGCGCGGTGGCTCTTGAGGTTGGAAACAAATGCAAGACCTTGGTCAATGAACCTCCCTAGAAGACCACATGCACCAAAGCTCGGGCACGTAAGCAATGGTGATGTGGTTCACACTGGCCAGAACAGCACTGCACTGTATTTCTGTATCTGCCCGCTGAGCTTTAGATCACAAAACAGCAGCTCAGCAGTGCCTTGACTGTGCCCAGTGATGAAATTACCTCTTTCAGTTGACGAACTTCCCCTTGGATCACCGGGCTGCTGGTGTACAAGGGCCAAAACTCTACTCCCGGATTTCAAAATTGGCTGCATTTTTGACAGCACAGACTCTCCTCGGTACCTGTAACAGTCCCTCTGCTGCACTTTCACAGCACACCACTCTTTTTTTTGACCAGTTTTGCAGGAGTCAGAAGCATCAAGGCCTTGTCACACCTCTGCCTTCATTTTAGCTGCTGAAGGAAACCCACTCTTCTGCAGGGTACCGGGTTGTAGCTCAAAAGACTACGTTCTGACAAATCAATGCCCCCTTTGCCAGGCATTGAGAAGGAACAGATGGTTCCCTATAAGACAAGTGTTTTCCTTCTACAAAACTGAGGATTTTAACCACCAAAATCTCACCTCCAGCTCAGCTCACTTAGTACTCAGCCTTACAGGGTACAATAAAATGACCTAATGGGATAGTGTTATGCTAAATAGCATAAATATTGCCCCCTCTGCAGCTTATTATCACTGACTATTAGTGATATATTAGCTGAAATATTACATTAAATCTTTATTTAAGCTATTAACAAGAGATGCTACTTTGCTAGCAACTGAAACAGCTACACTTCTATTATTTCCTATTATACAGCAGCAAAGTTATTTAGCCTAGCTCTTTTCTGAAGCATCTTAAAGAATTTCCATTTCGTAGTAAGTATAACAGATACTGGCTTCCCCCATGAAACAGAAATTTCAGGGTTTTGCCACCTAATTATTACTAGGATGTTTTCATGAAATTCATTCCTAAATAAAATATTTTATGTTGACAGAAGTATTTTCCTATCATGTACATCAATGTACAGAAACAAAAAAGCAGTTTGGAGTGCACTTCCACAGAACATAACCCAGCAATGAAAACAATAGCATTCATAAGAAGAAGGACATCCCCCCTTTTTTTTAGGTCAATTACTGCATTTTAATAACCTCTAAACTTCCAATTAACTTAAACATGTCTGTTTGTGTACATGAGAGACATGGGGTGTACAGGCAAGGAGTTTTATGTTTCCATGGGTTATATTAAACACGACTACTTCTCACAGTGATTCTGGTATGACATTACCTAATCATCAACGGTTCAGAAAAACCAAGCCTGCATTTTTATTGTGTGCTCACTGTATTTGAATCAGACTCCATTTCAACACCACATATAAGCTACTTTTTACTGACCCTCCAGAAGTGTCTAATCTATAACAGTACTAAATTTTTTTTAAAAGAAAGAAAAAAACCCGTCAGTCATCCTCAAAGACTTCCAACCCTTCCTGCCAGGCAGGTTCATTACAAAACCCATATTTCTGTTAAAAAAGCACATACACTTTAGATCAATGTATGCCCAGAACCAACCTTTAATTTCGTTAAGGTATGCATATCTGCAATGAAATCCAGCACTTCCCCAACATATTGTCTCATGCATTCCATCGCTGCTGTTCCACACTAGAACATAACAGAAATAAGTGCCAGGGTTTCAGTACATTCACACTTCTGTCTTTGTTTCGTATTCACCAGAACACAATTTCCCTTCTCAAATTCTTTATTTTACTTTCTAGTTAGATTACTTTGATTAGGAATAGGTATTCCTTGATGTTTTTCTCCTCAGTGTAATATGCCCTCTTATCTGATGACAGTATAAAAAGACAGCCCAGTCACTGTAGCTTCTTCATGCATCATGAAATGCTCTTATCTGTGACAGCAATGAAAGATTAACTGATGAAACTTCCATGAAAATCCTTGTCATGTCATCCTGAAATTTACTGTGGTCAAGAATCGAAGTCTTAAAAAGCTGATGAGAGTTTAACAACTCACTTCTTCAAGCAGCTGAGCATTTCTGCAAGTGGAACCAATCAGCTGCAGTCTCAGAGAACAAATCCAGCCACAGGCACAGATGCCCTTATGTTCACATTAATCATGATGGAAACACAGTTGAAATGATTGGCTTCAGGTATTTTTTTGTGTAAACATCACTAAAATGAACTATGAATGCCACATTCTTAGGGGCCACGTGAAAGAAATGCTTAGCTTTTGAGGCTAAATGATGAAATTATCAAATTAGGTATCTTTTTGAAGTCGCCAAAAACTACTGTATCCAAAGTCATAGGCTCAGGGCAAAACACTGCAGTAAAGTCTACAGGGGAAAACTATTACTCTTTGACCTCTATTTAATTACCTACATTTTGAAGCACAGAAGCTGATTACCCTATCTGAGTATACAAATGTACCAGATTTAGTTTTGATCACAAAATTATTAAGCCATAATTGGATTTTAGTGGCTGAAATTTGATGAACTGTTACCATTCTATTTTTAAGCAACTGACCTGGACACTTCTCATTTTCGTATGTTAATATCAGTCTACATGGGGTTGAACTATGCCACCTTCTGGCTTTTCAAATGCTATGCCTGTCAGTTCCCTTGACAGAATAACAAACAGTAATACAAGGTCACTGGCAGCTCTGTCAGCAGATCCTCTATCCGGTTTATGTGGACACATGGGTTCCAAAATATTGACTAACAGAATTATAAAAGATACTATACTCAAACCTCTGAAAATACACTTTTCTCAGTTCATAGCATCACAGAACAGTTTGGGTTGGAAGGGACCTCAAAGCTCATCCAGTCCAACCCCTGCCATGGGCAGGGACACCTCCACCAGCCCAGGCTGCTCAAAGCCCCGTCCAACCTGGCCTTGGACACTGCAAGGGAAGGGACATCCACAGCTTCCCTGGGCAACCTGGGCCAGGGTCTCACCACCCTCCCAGTAAAGAATTTCTTCCTAATATCCAGTCTAATATGTCTTCTGAAATGATTGCTTTCTTATCATACCTTGTAACAACAATGTTAGCCTAGCTATTTAGAGCAAGTATAAATTAAAATACTCTTTTGGGAGGAAAGGTATTATTAAAGATTTGCATTTAAAAAAAAATCACACACTTCAGAAAATATATGGGAAGACTCACTTTAGGTCACCCCTAAAGCTGACAGACACACACATACAGAGAAAAGGGTTTTCCTCAGCTGGTGAAACAGACATGGGCTAACCCTCATCCATTTCTTTGGGTACTCAGTCACATGTGTCATGGACCAAGTCAACACCTCCAATTGTGCTACTTCCTTACATATTCACCAGGTCCATATTCAGTGCCTAGGCAATTATGAGTAGTAGCAATTTAGCTACATTCATCAGCAGGATATAGATGAATTCCTTATACATTACCAGAAAAACACCATTAGCTCCCTTCTTTAATCAGGTAACCTTTTGTGAGAATGGAGGCAATGGCTTGTAGCTTTCCTCCCTGCTACCATTTTTTGAGGCATCCAGCTGGTCTGTCCCCACGTGTTGTCTTCTTGAGCCCAGGCTCCAGCTGGAGTCAGTTACATGACTATAGATTATTAGCAAAAATAAGGGAAGCAACACCAAGTTCAAAACTTTTCCAACATGAATAAAAAGGAAGAAGCACCTCTGCCTCTGCCTGCAATACACCTTGCTAACCAGAAGAGAAATGAAAAGGAAAGAACATTAAAATGAAGCAAAATGAGCTGCATAAGTTTTTTTAAAAACCAAAACTAAGAGATGGAGTTTGATTCAGTACTTACTCCAGGCAGAGAGGCAATCATCTGTTTATGCAAGATTGTTGACTCAGCTAGTTTTGTTCCAGCATCTGCACAAACAAACTAAGAAGAAATTAAAGGCAAGTTATTTTTTAATTATTTTTGGAGGAACCTGAAGACACTCATAAGTTATTCATGACTTTATTAAATTCAGTTCAGATCTCTTCTTGTTTTTATTCATGGTAATTTGCCTTTAGTGCTCTCTTTCTTTATAAACAACCTAGTTAACTCACCATTATAAATGAGCTAATTTTAATGAAAAAAATCTGACTTTAATGTGCTTAATTAACACATATGCCGTGCAGAAGCAATTTGAAGAATATTATCTAATAAATTAGACTTTCTTTATAGGCAAAAGTATATATATCTTTGCTATTCCTTGCAGATACCAACTGTTCCTCTTTCATTATAGAGTAAATCGTGGTAGAGGATAAGGCAGCATGCCATGTTCTTCACCATGATATTACATCACTTCACTGAAGTTCTACAGCGATGAATTATACGAACAATTTTGAAGTTGAGAACAAACTGATATGATGTGGTATAACTTCTGGCCACAATACTACAAAAAAAAAAACAACAGTATTCTCTTCTGTACCACAGCTCTAATAATGACATGGGAAGCAAGAGAAAGCCTTAGGGTTATGGGGTCTATCAATCCAGTCAGGACAGTTGAGTCTTAGTTCAAAGAGCAACCATGACTCCCCACTTCTCTTTTCAAAGCAGGACCATTAATGGACGTAGGCAAACAGATGACAGATTTTCTCCTAATGCACCCTATCTCAGAATGAGCAATGCTGATGCTGGGTCTGCTGCACAACAGATACGGTGTTTTCCTGTGTGAAGGATTTCTCAGTCAACCATGTGTGTGTAGATTAGGGTACATTGTACTACATGAGCTGCAAAAAAGGACCATAATTCCCTGGAGAATCTGGCTGAATACATTTAGCATTCAACAGTGAGTTCAGTGCACTGCTACAGACATTGCACAGCACTCACTATGTAAGTGAGCAAAAAACCCTTGCCAAAGACAAATGCCATTTATTTCAGACAATATTTTAAGAACTAAAATCATAAGCAGCAGCCAAAGCAACCTCCAGTGGCCTCCTGTAAGCTTTCTACATCTTTGCACAGAGGAGTTTGGGTTAAATAACTGATAGTAAATTATATGTGAAAAACAGTTAAACTCCTTTCCATTTCTAATGAATGGTTAGGATTGTTTAACTCATCTTTCTCATCATCAGACTGCCAGTTCCAAGGATCCCTCCTAAAGTTGCAATGCAGTCAAAAGAGGATGAAGAAACCAAACTCAAAATGAAAAACTTCTTGCATTTCCAGTCCAATTCACTGTCATTTATGGTGTCTCCCTCTACAAATACTGTAATATGTTACGACATCGCTGGCAAAGGATTTAATGCCAGCCATATGTAAAGGAAAAAGGAAAGAAAAATACCCCTACACTGCAAAAAGATGAGAAGTGGGCAAATAATTGTAATGCTTCTTACTAGCACTGCCTGCTGAGATACAGCTGCAAAATAATGTCTAAATGAGAATGTCTGCTGACTGTAGTGAATTATATATATATACTATAATTTATCTATATTATACTTCCATTCATAATCAGGTTTTTTAAAATATATCTTCTTATAAACTTATTATATGTAACTTTAAATCCTTCCATTTAGTAATTAGTAAATCAGGTTTTCACAGAAAAATAAACTGGAACTATGAGATATTCAGTGATCTACATTAGCTGAAGGTCCAGCCCAAAACAGAAGTCACCTAAACAAAACAGATCAGACACTGAATCTTAGAGCCTGGCTGAACACACAAATCCTAATGAGACACTAATATAATTTTAAGTCACTGGAAATCCTGAAGATGTGTGCTGGTGAAATGGGAACGGGATAAAAAAGTTCTGGGAAGCCAACTGCTGGGTGAAGAAGCAGTTCCTATGGAAACCCATGGAGCAGCAGCGTGTACGTGATGGCTTTCATCTGCTAGGACAAATCCAGGAGCCAGACCTTCTGCACCCTCTATCATCCAGGACATCTGTGCAATGATTGGGGTGAGCTGGTTGAAATTCTCATTCTTGGTAAAGTGGGATAAAGTTAACTCTCATCTTAGTATGGATGTCACCAGTGACACTGATGGCACTGTGCAATTTGGATGAATGTGGGTGTCAAAAGTACATTCCTAGGAATTCCTTTGTTAGTCAGCCCACGACTGATCTATCATTAAATTAAAGTGCTCCTAACTCCTTGAACATTTTGTCTGAATCTCTGTATTCTACATGCACTGTCTCTACAGAATCTTGTATAGAGGTTAACGTGTCCATGGGGACATGACTGTCTTGGAAAGTAAAACCATTTGGTGTGAACCCTGCTGTAGCTTTATGGATTCAAAACCATACAATTTGAATTAATATTGTAGTGGCTTTGTGTGGTAAAGAGGTGAACCAATCCCTTCATTCTATTAATGACACCAAAGAAAACAAAAATAATCAGATACATATGTGTTTTTACTAGTGGGTTTCTTAAATTACAACAGGACTTAGGATGGGCTTAGTGGTTACTATGGTTTTGAAATTCAAGAGGCTGTTGAATGATTCAGACCACATACTACTGAGAGCTGCCAATTTGCACAGTCAATGGGAGAAGTAGTCATCATGCCTCCAGTAGGCATCTACGGCAGATGGTCTGAATACAACCCGTATTCTTCACCATTGACTGCATAAAAACAGAAGCTGGCTGCTTTGGATAGCAGGAAATATGAATCACTTCATCAGCCTATGAAAGGGAGACATCATAAAAGACATTTATAACCACATTAGGTGCTGTTGTGTAAGGTATGAATACATCCCAAAGTGAATACAGCACATGGGAACAGGACTAAAGGAAAACCCAGGCAATTATCATTTCATCTCTATGAGATAAAGATAATGTAAGAGAGTTTTGCTTACTGGGTCTATCAGGTGATCAACTCAACGTGAAGGGCAAGTGTTTACCACTTAAATCTCGCTGCCAAAACTGATGCGGCATGTTTGCATTCTCAAATGAGAAATTCAAGACTGACTAGACTGTGGGATTGTCACCCTTTGGGGCAGCCACAGAACTGAGCTAAACAACAGAGCAATGCAGAAAAATGGCTTTACTCTGTAATACAGGAAAAGCCAGTTCAAGTCAACAAACACCAATGCACAAGCTATCAAGCTGCATCACTGCACCCGTAAGACAGAAAGAGGTTGGTGGTTGTTAAGTTATTTGATGGTCTTGGCTAGGACCAAAAAAATAAGTCTGGCCTTACAAAAAAAAGGTACTTTTTTAATTAAACTGGATTAAAAAATAACCCTTTACCATCAAAAGAAATAAACCCCAAGTGTTATTCTTCCCTGCTCCAACTTCTTCCCCTAACACTGACGGCATAATAATTGTTTTCAGAGTTATCCTAACTGCTATATAATTTCCCTTGACAGTATTATTTCTTTGTCAACTGCCAACCACTTATTTACTATGAGTTATGTACCAGCACTCAAAAGAGTACGAGCCCATAGTAAGCTATATGAGGCTTTGACCCCTTAATGGGAGGAGAAAG
>NW_010209234.1:87640-159691 GCF_000695765.1 Mesitornis unicolor
GGAGCTGTGATTTCGGGAGCTTTATGAATGATCTAGATAACAAAAACGTTGCTTGAACTTTATGGGGTGCTGTTCTGCTGGTCCCCTATCATTTAAGGTTACTAAACACATATAATGTTTATATATGTGAATATAATTCTATAATGTTTAACTCACTGTAAACAATGAGAGCCTGAGATCAAAATTGATGGACGTCAGTAAATTGCTTTTGTGGGACAGGCTTGTGGCGTCAAACAGCGCCACATTTGGAAGTTTGGAAGCAAAAAGGTTTTTCACAAGTTTGTGCCTTACTTCCTCAGGTTTTCCTGTGAAAAATCTACCTTAACTCCTACCTCAGCAATCCACAGAATGACAGGAACAGAAATACTGGCTTTGTGCTCTTTGCCGGAAAATTCCACCTTAAAAGAGCGCAGCCTTCAGGGCCTGGAGACAGCTTACTGCCTGCCTGGATAGACAGAAACTGAGTTCTGGCCCACAGTCAACTGGCCCACACAAACTGCTCACAGGTTTTGGGGCTATGATATGAAGCCAAGCCAGCAGCTGGGGCAGCTGCCCCACCAGGACGTGGTATGAAGCTCAATGGACTTGATCCTTATGGGTCCTTTCCAACTCCATATATTCTGTGATCCTCGATACATCAGCAATGATGCACAGGTCATTATCACCCTGGGAAATGTGGCTTCCCAATTTAGTTTCTTAAATTTTAGTGTGGGAGTCTAAATTTATGCACCTATGGTCACAAATGTAACTAGATTTTGATTCAAAAAAATTCTTGCTTCCTCTGACATTGCTGGTACTTTCTGCAACCATGATGGACTCGCTTTTTTGGTTCCTTCCCCCTGCCCTTAATTTGGGCTGAGACAGGATCAGTATGAGAATTACATGAGAATCTCCTGTACCTGCACCAACAGCAGCAGATTCATGTCTGGTAAGGGTGACTTTAACTTGAGTGCCTGCAGTAACTCCAGTATGACACTGCGCGTCAAGTAGAATTTGTCCCTTTCCTACAAAAGAAAAGCACAGAATTATGAATGTCCTGAAATTCACTGACACCCACTAGTAAGCCATAAAGATACTTTTTATCTAAGTTTGAGAATAAAAGAGTTACAAACGTGTACTGGTTTCTCCTGTCTTACAAAAAAACAGACATCATGTATGCAGTTCTACTGACTTGATTGAACAGACACCAATGAGGGTGATTCTCCTTTGACACTCTATCAGACACTATAGCCAAGATTTTAATATTTCACACATGAAACAGATAGATTTTACCAGTTATAAACCCCAGGCATGCAGTATAGCTTTTAAGTAGTTCCATATAGAGGGAAAAGGGGAAAGCATTAAGGATTGACGCAGGACAACACCACTGGCAATAGTATTTAGCATTATTCCTTCATTAAACCTGACAGAAATGGTCTACATTTTACCACTCATTTTTTCTGTTGTCAGTCCCCTTAAAATAAGGGTGCCTGCACTAAGGAAACTTGGACATCTATTTTCATTTATTAGACTAGCAGTACTTTTCCACTTACACAATAAAAACCGTCTTGGCTACGGCTGCTACAACAGAAACATTTTCAAACACAGAAGAAAAGCAGCCGATGGAGATGAGAACACGGAAGCCTAAGAATAGAGCTGTAGAGCTGAGACAGCAAGGAGGTACAAGAGATAAGATGAGCCTGTTATACATCTGACTTTGACATTCTCTGACTTTCAACGATGAGATAAAAATGTGAAACAAATCTATAACCTGCTACCGACCACAGCAACTCAAGAATTTTGATCAGCAGGAGGACTTACAATAAGCTCTCTTTCAAATGACCATTAGAAATGAAATAATGTTGCCTAATAAAGAGAGCATATCCAAAGTGTGCTTAAGATCTAAAACCTAGTATCTTCCTTCTTGTAAATCTCATGTACTTGCTCGCTCACTTTAGTTAAATGTGTGGAATTTTTTACTCAGTCAGGGCCTCAGTTCCTCTGTGACATCTGTAAAATGGGATAATAACATTTGCCTCTCCCTCAGAGAAATCTTGTGAGGTTTAGTTAGTGAGGCTCAGTTTGAAGGCCACCTCCAGCTGCACACAGGAACAAGTGCAGCTAAAAGGGAAGGAGCTGGAGGAGATGAACAGCTGGCAAGAGAGGGAGCCTTGGTTGCAGCAGACCAAGAAGCCAGTCACCAGCTTTTCTTCTCAGACAACTGATGTCACCACACTGTGCACAGCATCCTGCCACACAAAGTGTACAGCAACAGTGCACGCCTCCCACAGCACCCACACACCTTTCATGAGAACAGATGTTAAATATCAGCCCCTGATTTGCGAGAAGGTGCCAAAACAACAGAATAGTATCTTTCATGGATGTTATGATGCCAGTCTGTGAAGCAAGAGATCTTACTGCAAGCCTCAAGTTTGATCTTCAATTACATGAAGCGTGCAGACAGAAAACACATTTAGGTGATGGAATGGGCCCCAAACTGCAGCAGTCCTTGTCTGACTACACTGCTGCAGTCTGAGCAGCTAAACTCACAGGAAGTGAACACTTGAAAATAAAAAATAAATTGAAAATCATTCCCTTATGGGAGCAGCAAACACTGGATCAGCTCAGCTGTATTATGAAACCATTACTTGAGGGGACAAGTACTCAAAAGTCACGCATCCCACATGCATGAGTGGTGCTGTGATAAGGATAATACGACACAGAATATCCAGGGGAGGTCAGACCAGAACAAATGTCCTCAGTAGCTTACCTCCAACAAGGCCATAAGCAGATGTAAAAGGAAGAATAAAAACAAGGCAAGCATGTATAATTCCCACTACTACTAGACTATCCACCAACTATTTTCAGCTTGGGGAACATCTCAGGTCAGTGCAGTTTCTGTATAATTCAGAACTCTCAGCGGATTTCTCTGCCAATTATGTGTCTGTTGACCTCTTGGACCCATGTCAACTTTTAGCACCCACAGTGCCTGGCAGGGAGTCACACTTCCCTTTACTTGCTTTGACACCGGTTCCTACAAACTTAATATGTTCTTCTACTGGAAAAAGTATGAAAATACCCATCCCTGTCTGGGTCATGTGTGACCTTACAGACCTCTCACATTCCCATCCGCTGTTGCTTTTCAGATTGAAAAGCCCTCACTTAGTTGCTCTGTATGTGAAACTCATGCTCAGACACATGCACTCCAGAGAGATGAAGCAAAATCAAGCAAAAAGTTTTTTGACATCCGACCTCTTGCTTCCTGCACCATAAATCAGGAGCGATGACACTGAAGTCAATAGCCCAGAGACTCTTTCTATCAAAGTCTACTTATCCCTGCCACTCTGCTGGTGATAAATATGCATAAACATAGTTTATACATACTTTAAGAACTTTATATTCTGCCACAGAGCCATAAACAGGCATTAGTTCCATGAGAATAATGCCATGAGGAGTCACATGTGTAACCAAAGAGGTACCAAAGAGTCAAGAGTACAATTCCTTTAGCCTCTGTTTAACCAAATTAACCCACTGGAATGTCTATGCATCCCTAAAAAACAAATGCCCCCTCCCTGGCAGTGCCCAAGGCCAGGTTGGACAGGGCTTTGAGCAGGCTCGGTTGGTGGAGGTGTCCCTGCCCATGGCAGGGGTTGGACTGGATGAGCTTTAAGGTCCCTTCCAACCCAAACCATTCTGTGATTCAAACTGTGACTTTCCAGAGGTCTCAGTGTAGAATGTGAAACTACTGAAGTTTGTTTCTAGCAGTACGTCAGGGTCCAAACTTAGTAACAAGAATAGTAAATTTGGTTCTTTAACAGAATGGTATGCTATCCTCCAAGTAAACCAGATTAAAGCCAATTTCTTTATTTTATCTCCATTGCAACTACAGTAATTACAAACACTAAAGATCAGCAACTTCACTATTCTTTAAAGAAATTCAATAGCAAAATCATTTCATGTCCAATTCAGTGGCAGTCTGCAATTAACAAGGGTCAACAGAATGCTAGGAAAAAAACTAAGTTTAGGTTCAAGCTTCTGCAGCTGTAAGAGATAGGAAAGCCAAAAAGTGTCCATTTAGGACCTTAACATACTTGAAAGGAAAACTAAAGATAAGAAGATTACAATCCACAGAAGAGATGCTACTCTCAACTAAGAGTTCCAAAGGCACGGAAAAAATCAGATTACTGACCTGGAACAGAAACTCAGACAAGGAAATATCAGATTGACGTGAGCCTTCAGGCTCCACGACAAGAGAAACTGAGATATTCCTGCCACAGGATATTAGGAAAATGTTGGAGATAAAGCAAGATTTGGAGTGGTTGTACAGCACTGACCTCTACAAAGTGCAGGTCAGAGTGGCTTGGTCTTTGAAAAGACAAGAATCCACCATAGCTTAGCTGAAAGTTGGTGTTTTGTTCCAGCCAGCATATTCAAAGTTGCAAAACAAGTAATTAAATCTGAATAGTTTCAATGCTCACAAATTATATTGCTTCTGGAATTCACTTCTACATGGTAATCTATTACAAACAACTCTTACTTGGCTACAGTGATTTCCACTGTAGAGAAACACAATATCACAAGTGATTGGGTTCTTTCCTAGCAGTAGCCATTAATTTCATATTTCTAATGCAAAATCATGGTAAGCTTTCAGAAATAACAAAGATAATGTAGTGTGGAGTTACACTAAATTAAGCATTTTGTGGCTATAAATTGCAGGAGACCATTCACTAATGAGTTCGTTTCTGGGTCACCAGGTTGCATTAAAGTAAATCAAGAAGGAGATTTTACCAAGCGCTGTAATCCAAACTTCCTCTGTGCAATTAAATACTCAATATATTAACAGAACTGTGAACCAGGAAGCATACATGAAAAGCATGGGGTTTAATACCATGGTTGTAATAAAATTTTATTGAAATAACTGAAACTGAGAAACATCAGGGGAGTGAAAGATTTCCTGTATTTCCTAATTTGCTTTAGCAGGCATAAATGAAATAGTCTTATAAGATGACAAATGCATGAGAAATATCTTTGCTTCAGTTTTAATGGGGCATTTTTTTTTCTTTCAATGAAATAACTCCGCGGTTGGACCTTAAGTTAACATTTTTGTCACTTTTCTGAGCTATGTTTTCAGCAGTTTCCCTTTATCTGTGTCTATACTGGGAACATGAAACTAAGTATCATTAAAAGGCACTGAATCATGATCACTACTAGCCCAACTACATTAAAACTGTTATGTCTGAAACTTGACATTGATTTCATCTTTAATTACAAATATCCTACTTCAGGGAAGTAGGACTCTGTCTGTCCTATTTTCAGGTGTCCCTAAAGAAAGCTATAGTCCCACAGTTACCTTAGTGAAGGCTCGGTAGCACAAACCACACAGCTCCACCAGGTAGGCCAGAGTGAAGACAGCATTCTGAATTAAAAAGCTCAGTAATTTTGAGAAAGGCTCCAGGAGACTCTGCAATGAGATGATGTAGAGAAATCAATAACTGGTTGCTCAGCAAAACAAAAAGCATTCCAACTCTGAAACGCTTGAAGGGAACAGCATTATTCTGAGCTCAGAGACTATCTCGCTGGGATTTACACTGTTTCAGTCAAATGGCTACTCTATGCCTTCATGCTTGTATGAGAAATTAGGAACAAAAAAATCAGAAAATAGTTTCACCTCTGAGACAGTGCTTATGAGATCTTGTAGTGTTTATGCAGGAAAACCTCACTGACCTCAGTGAAACTGTATTGCAGAACTTCTATGGGAGTTCATTATTACCTTTCTTTTTTTAATAAAAAAGGAGAAAAAAGAAAAGAGAACATCAAATCTTTAAGAAGATATACATTCATACCCACACAGCAATGTAATCTCATCCACACTTCACTGTAACCTAGATTCCAAAGCTCTTATCATTCTCCAAACTGTATCGGACTGCACAGTTTTATGCTGACACACAATACTTGCCTAGCTAGGGGATAAGAACACATTCATAGAATAGCACAGGCTGGATAAATCTGAGGCAGCAGAGTTTTGTCTTCTTGGCACTTACCCTGGTGGCACTGGTGGTAGGTATCTTCAACAAGCAAATCATGATCCTTAAACTAGAATCTAAAGAACACTGTGAACATATTTGAAAGCAAGAAAGAAAAAAAAAAAGAAAAACAAGAAGAGAGTTAGTACCTTTCTGTGCACAAGTCTTGCTTTTAGTAGTAGCAGCTATGAATAAGTTATAAAGTTATAGGTGAAGTCAGAAAAATTATCCCCGATGATTGATCTTTACTTACTTTGCCCAAAATGGCTTATTATGGAACACGCAATCGTACCCCTTGAGTGGTAATGTACCACAGCATGGGCCTTGAGATGACAAAATGTCACTAAAGGGCTGGTTAGAAAAGTTAACTTTGCACATTTAATGACAAAAATTTCCTAGAAATGTATTTCCACTGTAATAAAAATGGATTGGAAAAAAAAAGAAAAAGAGTGGGTTAGCTGGAGGTATGCACCACCTTGCAGCATCCACATCACGTTATATTTCCGTGGCTGCCCTGGGCTATGGCATTTTCCCCCATTTCAATACAGGGCTGTAGCTCACACCTCAGAACATCAGAATGTGCCCTGGCAGCAGCTGCTCCAGAAACCTTTCTAAAGTTGTTTCTTATGGTGTAATTGATTTTTATTCTGTGTAAATAACACAGGTTGCAGCAATGAATTTGGTTTTTTTTTAATTTTAATTAGACAAGATGCAACAGATTGGGATGGCTAAAATGAAAAGGGAATGGTTGTTGCCTGTTTGTTTTACTAATTACTGCAGGATAGTGCCTCACTTTACCAAAACCTAAAGAAGTTTCAAGATCTGACTGTTGCATAATAGTGCCAAGGAATTTAATATAATTCACATAATTTGGTGGTGACACCCAATTTAAAATAGAGTGTTATAAATCACAAAGTTACAGTTTGGACCCCTCAGCTCATCCTGAGCAACACTGTCTTCACAGAAGAAATTACCATTGGGCTCATTCATGCCATAGGAAATAAAGTCAGAATAAGGGCATCAGAATCCCACATTTACTGGAAAGACTCAGAAAAGTTTTTACTGTGTTTACTGAAAAGACATCTGAAATGTAAACACCAGGAGATAAGATCTCTCTGTATGTCCTCTAAGTACTCAGAAATCAGAGCTCAAAGCTTCTAGATCCAGTTTCTGCAACTATATTCTGATTACAGCCAGAGCTACAACCTGCTCAGCCAGAAGGGCTAGGCACAATTCCCAGTGGTCTCAGTTCTCTCTGCCTGTCTGACTATTGTGTACTTTTACCAAATTAATTAGGTGGTGCTGCTCTCCTTGAGAGTTTTATCTTGTTTTAGCAGTTAAAAACAGATGGATTTTTATTGCCAAAATGCTGATTTCTCTCAAATGTAGTATTCTAATCTGACAAAGACAAGGCATGGAAAGTGTAGAGGGGAAAAATCCAACAAAGAGGTGAAGAGCACTCTGGTCAGATTTGTTATTGTTACCCACAGAAAATACAATTAAAGGGATAGATCAGACGTAAAATAAGCTCATTCCACTGACAGGATAGCTTGTTCCATATGTTCATACACCATACCTTAAGTGGCAAAACACACGGGAGTTTAGTAAGGAAGGTCTGAAACTGATTACTAATTGTGGTCCAGAGGTTGCTGGGCGAATCCATCGGCAAGGCTTCCATGAAGGTAGCAATATTTTCCAAACAGCGTAGCATTGCCCCCCCTGCTGGTAAATTCTTTTTGTTGTTTAAACCCTAGGCAACAAAACAAGAAGTGTAAACAGATATACACATGCAGAAATAGTGCCTTAAACAGTATTTGGAAATGCTGAGGTTAATTTGGTCAGGCCAAATACTACTTACCTCTTCTATAACGCTAATGATAAAACATTGTGCAGGGAATTTGATCTGTGTATGTGATAGTTAAACCTAGTTCAGTTCCTAAAGTACTAACCAAAAGATTTTGAGCCAAAATGTTGTAAGTATGGTCTTAATTCATAACCTGCCTAAACTGTCAGGGCAGTGAAAAAAGCAGAACTCATATCCACCAGTGGATTATCCATGTTTTCCTTTGGACAGTTCTAAACAAGATACTTTCATTAACGTTCAGCAGACCGTGTATGCTTTTTGGGCCTGTGTACTAGGGTCAGGCCTAGAAACACATAAGGAGCTTTAAAGTGATGTCAAAATCTTTGTATGAAACAACTGCCATGTTCTCGGAAGAGCAGGATACATGCAAGTGTCTAGTGCTAGCAAGAGGATAAAAGTTACAGTAGAAACAAGCCAAGTGCACAGAAGGCAGCCAGTGAAAGGCAGGCAAGAAATCTTGGGACTACTTAAGAGAAACTGCCATCAGATACAGGGGAGAGGGGGAACAAAATTGTATGAGCAGAAATGTTTCTGAAAACCAGAAACAGTGCTGGGAGAAGGGGTGGACCACACTACCAATGTGTAGGACCGCTCCAGGAGCTGGTTGAAGAAAAAACAAACAAACAAACAAACAAAAGTATCATTGAGAGGAAAACACAGAATGAAAACGGTGAGGACAGCCTAATCCTGCTTCCAGGCTGGACAAAACAAAAATTCACATTGCTTTTGGTGATACAAGTTTAAAGTCTTAATGAACAAGAGCAAATGATCCAATATGCCTGATAATGGTAATAAAACTAGCACGATTAACAGAGCTGACTGATTGCCAACATACCTCTAACAGCTGGCTCAGAGCAGCAATGGAACTCAGCTCACTGAAGTCCATAAGGGACATGGCCAAGGTCCGCAAAAAACTTCCATCTGAAATTCAAATTACATTTTTACACTGTGTCCACACAGAGGTAACTGAAAGGGTCATAAATGCACGCAGGTATCACACATTACCTTTGATATTGCTCTGGAAGAGCTGGGGGAAGATGCCGTTGGGAGCCAGCTGATGGAACACACAACGGAGGAACTGCTTGGCCACACCTGCAGCATTGCCAGGGATCATCATGCTGAAAGGAAGGGAAGGAGAAGGAAGAAGAAAGAAATTGCATTGCAGATTAAATACTTCTTAAAGCTGACTACATGGAGAAAATAAAGATGATCCTACTCTTTTTAATTATGGAAGTGTTCAGTTATGAGTGAGACGGTCAAAAGCAGAACTGTCTTGATCCTAAAAAGCAGTTCAGCATGTTCATTTTATGACTTCAGCTCAACTGTGCAGAGCCGAAAAAAGTTATGTGTACATAACTTAAGTATTTAAGTCTCAAAAAATAGCTGCATTTTTCCTGATACTCCACATGGTTTTATTTGTGAGCCATCTCAGTTGGAAATATAAGACTGCTCCCACCATGTGTGCTTCAGTGATACAGGGTGAGGTTCTTGGCTTTGCCATAAAACACATGAACACACGTGTTAAACAGGCAAACACACATATGACAATTTTAATTTACCCTTTGCAGTTTCCTTCAAGAGGTTATGTACTTCCTAATCACTCATAAAATGAATGGTTCATTTAAAAAGCCAAAGTATTATCTATTTACTCATAAACTGCACATCTTAACACTTTTTACAGCTTCTCAAAATGAATTTATCCTATTCAGCATCTGATTTACATAATGAGACATCACTACCAGGGGTTCTCCATGGCCAAGGATGATTCAGTTGATTGAGTGTAGAGAATAGAAAATAGAGACAGTTTGTCAAGACAAATACTGAACACAGAAGAAGCTAGAAAAAGCTGCACTGAAATTGCGGAAACCAGAAGGCATCTTTAAATTACGTCTGAATCTGAGTCTTTTTCAAGTTCTATACATATGAATATGGGTTCCTGTTCATCTTCAGAACACGTGAGATATTTGAAAGGAGTGAGAAAGGAAAGGTTTCTCCTCTCACTCACAAACTTTAATTAACTTATTTATATAAACTTTTTAGAAGTTAAATTTAATTGAGTTCAGGGCCAGGGAAGATGACGCTTTGGATTAATGGCTTCATTTTGGCCAAGGTATTCTTTGTTACCATACCTTTCTGCTTGGTTAGAAAAACTGGTACTTGACGCCAACCTGGAACAAAAAATAAAAAAGAAGTGAAGCTCATATGCTTTTCAATGTTTCATTTTTAAGCAAGGCAACAAAGTCCCTTTTTTTTTATATAACAAGCAAGAATTTTAGAAAATATTTACAATGTCACCAGACACCACGTAAATTCAGTCAAATCGTGTTTGCATGACATAGAAACTCTATTCAGTCTTGCAGTCTCACAAACACTTAACCGCTCTAAAGACAATTCTACTTGCCTCCCTCTACTGGCATGAAGATAATGAAGTAAAGCTATTGCCTTCCATGCACATCATGGATAATGACTAACCTAGAGGGATTTGGAGAATAAAAAAGTTTGCCAGAGGCTGCCTACTGACTGAATCGTTTCTGATTAACACAGCAACATAGTCTAAGCCAAAATTCTCTACTTGGCAGTCTGAAGTGAGGCTTCTGGTTCAGATTTCAGCACCTAAATAACTGGCCTAATTTCAGAACACTAAGTACCTATGAGATATTACAAAGTCAGATGAGAAATACTGCATTCTCAAAAATCAGGTCATTTATTTTAGTACCTAAATATAGACTTTGAAGTCAACTATGGGCATTCAGTGATGAAAATACTGAATACAACCTTTAAGCAAAATTATGCACTTCAATATCCATAAACAAATAGAATCAGGGCTTATAATACAAAAACAACACACCTTTAATACTAAAAGCCACTAAAAAGAAATTATAAAGGATGTATATTGGAAGCATCTATTACATACAAAATACAATGCAATTTTTAGTTCTATTTGCTGCGCATCAGCATTTCAGCTATTGGAAGCTGATAAGTCTAAATGGAAAGTTCATAGAGCTACGTTAATTTACATCTGCTGATGGTCTGGTCTTCAATGTTTATCTTTGATTCACGATCCTTTTAGGCTGAATTTAGCTGTTGCTTAGTCCTCTTTCAGCCTCTGTTCTGAAGACAGTTTCCTCTCCAGTCATCACTGCAAAATCCAAAAAGGACCCTAAGGCAGCTCAGTCAAATGCATTGGTGTAAATCAACACAGATGGTGATTTTCATTAATGCTGCATGACAAGCTGGGGACACAGAATGTTTTCAACAGTCTCAGGCTGGATGGCGCAAGGGATTGAACCATAGAATTGAATCACAGAATCGAATCACAGATTCATCAAGGTTGGAAAAGTCCTCTAAGATCATCAAGTCCAACCGCCAACCCAACACCACCATACCCACTGAACCATGTCCCAAAGTGCCACATCTACACATTTTTTGAACACCTCCAGGGATAGGGACTCCACCCCCTCCCTGGGAAGTCTGTTCCAGTGCTTGACCACCTCTTTCAGTATAGAAATTTTTCATAATATCCCACCTAAACTCGTCCTGGTGCAAATTGAGGCCGTTTCCTCTCTTCCTGTCGCTTGTTACTTGGGAGAAAAGACTGACCTGCACCTTGCTCCAACCTCCTTTCAGGTGATTGTAGAGAGTGATAAAGTCTCCCTCAGCTTCCTCTTCTCCAGACTGAACAACCTCAGCTCCTTCTCATAATTCTTGTGCTCCAGACCCTGCACCAGCTTCATTGCCCTTCTCTGTACACACTCCAGTGCCTCAATGTCTTTCTTGTAGTGAGGGGCCCAAAAATATATTCTTTACTTGTACCAGCATAAATCAGAAAAACTCATTAGAGTCCCTGACTCCACTGTTGTGAAGAGTCCACACTAAAACACAACATATTAATTCTGCTGTGCAAATCTAAATGAATGTGAAATGTGAAAACATGTCTGAAGCCACACCTAAGCAATACAGACCTTAATTCTGGAATAAGTATAGGATCTATTTATGTCAATACACATGAGGATTTCTGCAGAAATGCAATGAGACCATTCATGTACCCAATGGACATTACACTTATTTTCAAAATTCTACTAAAGCCTACAAAAGCAACAGCAAAAAATACTTCTTCTAAAAAACCCTGAAGTCCTACGCAAAGTTTTTCTCTCCTTTTGAATGCAACAATGAAAGTGTGGTTTTTATCATAAACAAAACATTTGGTTTCTAACTTTGAAGTAAACTTCATGAGAACTAAACTACTAAACTTCTAACTACACTAAACATCTGGGAACATCTGAAACTTTTTGAAATTTACAGCCTGTATGTATTTATCATTACTACTCTAAATATTTTGCTGCACAAAGGCCATGAACCCCCATGATTACCTTCACTTTGCAGACCACAAAGCAGAACTGTAAGTGGACAGTAGACAGTAGATGGATGTGTTCAAATTTGTACATGTTAAGAACAGAAGTTAAGCTTTTGAAAGCTCCTCACTAACTCAAGAGCCTAAATGCCACCTTCAAACACTGCTTTGATGCTTTGAAACTTAAATCTCACTGGAAAACAACAAAATAAGAGTTAACTATGTAAAAAATCTCAATTCAGGAACTAGAGCACAAAGACAAGTGCCTGCCAGTGACTTATAAACATGTCGATCTCTAACTGTCAGTAACTTGAACTAGGAACTTTTTCTCTTCTGAAAACCCCAATAGATGCTGATCTGTACCTGTGGGTACCCAAATAACTTTTTCCAAAATCTTTCTGTGTATTGTTTAGGTATTCTGAAAGACCTTGGATTTCCTAACTCCTTGTTTCCTTGTAGTAGCTCTTTTTGTATGAACAAAAATGTAAAGCTCTGCTGTCAGATGGGTATTTAGAAGTAATGATACGGCACGGCTTGATGGAAGACAGTGACTTAGGTTAAATACAGGAGACACCTGAATGCCTCTCTGCTTGTATATGCTACTTATTTTGCATGGATTCAAAATAATTTCTTTGTGGGGAGCCTCTTACTAGACTTAACATTTGTCAGAAATGAGAGCCAGCAGGAAGAACCCAGGACATTTACCAGGAATACCCCACGCTGCAAGCCACGTGCTGCTCAAAAACTATCAGCCGTCCCACTCCAAGGATGCAGCATTTCTTCCTCAAAGCACAGAAAAAGTGAGCCCACTCAGCCCTCTTCCCTTGCTAATTTATCTCCCAAGTGGTTTCCTCTCTGTGGCTGCAGCACTGCTGTATTTACAAGAATCACACAGAATTGACAGCATCTGTCTGGATTAGAAACATTGTCTCCATCAGAGTTCATTAGCAGCAACAGCGGGGAATTGCAGCCTCACAGTTAATGGAAATGAAGGACTAGAGTAGCTGCTGTGTTTAAATGGAACTGGGAGGTAGTGGAGTGGCAGGGCTGTGAGGAGCCATGCCCCTGCAGAAGTCACAGTCAAGCAATTTTAACTTCAATCAGTGAAAAGAGCATGGCAAAGGAGAGCTGTGCATCATTTCTGCACTTCTAAGCTGCTCAGAAATTTATTCTGAGACATCCCCAACAAGTAATACAATAGTAACAGTGCACTTCAATTATCCCATGCATATTAAGTCAGAAAAGAAAAGTAATAGACACCAAATGTCTAAGATATTACCAGAGATAATCTCATGCAGCAGCTGGTTAGAAAGCCCTCACAAGGAGATTACTCTTAGTCTCAATTAGCATATAAAATATGATTTAAAAGCCAAAAGAGCTTCAGGTATGCTAATGAGTGATCATACCTAGGAGACAACAGTCCTCCAGGAGCAACAACATTCAGAAAAGTTGACCACATTTGTGAATAACTTCTACAGCAGGAACTACATAAAAGTGAAAAATTCTGTCCAAGCAGCAAAAAGGGGTAGCCAAGAGAATTCAGCCTTTACAAGAAGCACAGAAGCTGTCTAAAAATGTTACACTGGAAGCACAGGGCCAAGGTACCCCACTTTTAAAGAAAGACTTCAAGAGAGTAGAAGAAAGGAAGGGTGAGGGAGGTTATTAGAAAAGCTTCTTTCAAAAAGCTGAAGTCATGTCTCAAATGAGAGCAGAAAAGAACAGAAATTCTGACAAATCCAATGTAAAAACCACAAGAAGGCAGGCAAAAAAAAACAATTCAAGGAGCAACTAGCAGAAGGAATAAAAACTAACAGTAAATTTGTATTCAAAGAAAATGGGATCACGAAGCACACCAGAGAGTATGCTGCATCAATTGCTGCTCAGGTAATAAACAGGGCAGTCAAGGAAGATAAGGGTACTGCAGAAAGACCAAATTAATGCTTTACATCACTGCTTACACACCGGACAATCTGCGGAGATTCCCAAGTTGGAACCTCCCTTTGGAGGGTGAGAGGGGAGGGCATCAAAGGATCTCCGAAAACTGAAGTGACAGTGGAAGAAGTTACATAAGAAATTGATAAAATGATGAGTAACAAAGAAGCAGTCAGAGCCAGATGTAACTCATGTAAGAGTTCTAAAATCTATAACTCCATATAGTGAAGTTTATGTAAACCCAATTGCAGGCCAAAAATCCTTTTAGTCACATGGGAGAGAGGAAAATCCTAAATTTACCTTCCTACAGACTGCATGATGTCCAGCAGCAGAGGAGCGGCCAAGTCTGGACTGAGGTGAATGAAGGTTGAGAGCACAACTATGGCCAGGCCTAGTGTTTCTTCATCATATTCTTCAAGAATAGCCCCACAGTCGTGGCACCTACAAAGAACAGTTTTAAAACTGGCATTAACAAATTTAAAACACAGTACCACTATATACACATATGCATACAATGATGTCTTTTTAAAGTACTATTATTTAGTGCATTTTATTCAAAATTTATTTAGAAAGATAATGCAATTGTGATCTTTCTATAATTAATAACAGTCCACGGCTTTCAAACAAGCGTCTCACCAGCTGCACTGTCTGCTTCTTCACTGACAAATTAAAGAGGGCCACAGGGCAGTCCTTGTTTTGGGTCCTCCACTGGTAATTGTTAGCCAGTTCCCTCACTCTGTATTGGACTCTTCAGTGTGCACTATCCAAGAGAAATCTGCTGCAGTGAAGAGCAGCCCTCAGCAGTGTGAACACCAGCCAGTAAATGTGACTTGGACCCAGGCAAAGGCTCAAGTCCCTGACACTCTTCTATTTAGCAGCGTAGACACAAACAACGACACTCATAGATGATCTTAAAGAGATGGAACAATTTCACATTGTCCTTCCTGTCAGTCATAAATTATGAATAACAAATTATACAATTAGGAAATGACGAACCAATTGGTTCCCACAGCAGTTCTAGCTGTTAAGAAAGAAATGAAAGGACCTCTCAGGGGCACAGAAATTTAGATTTCAGAGAAGTCTCCTTTCCCAGGGCAGATTTGCTGCTGAGTCACTTATCCTTCTGAAATGCTCAAAGACAACTGATGAAGCTCTGAAAGGGCTCCATAATGTCTAATTATAAAGGGGGTGTCAGATTTAGAAGAGATGAGACAGGCTTTCACAACCTATGAAAAAGGCAAACCAATGTGGGAAACTGGCTTATCTCAGCCCAGAAGGAAGGCTCGCTCAATCAGACTCCAACAGACTGTGATATTTTAACTTAATGGAATTGTACAGGCAATTTACTTGCCTTTGCTACTGCACAGAAAGAAAATATGTCAATAAAGTCGTGAAAGTCAAGCTCAGCTGGTCCGTATGTTAACAGGTGGTGACAGAGCTTTGGCGAAATGGCCAAAGGAAGTGCCAAAGATAGGCCTAACTTTTGGGATGCTGCACTTTGTCACACAATAAGGTACTCTCCCAGCCACAGCCTGCACTATGGCCCCATCTTTCTCCAGTGACCATCCTGGCATGTCTGGCTACTGGACTGAGTGCAGAAGCACAAGCAAGAACTTCCAGTTTTGACCAAATCAGTGCATGACTCCCCACTGACTGCTTTACTTCTCCATTAAATTAGTACACTTATGTTTAAAACTTCCTTTAGAGGCATTTTAACCAACCAGTTAAGGTTTGCAAAAGCTGCTGGGATCTGTGAGTAACAGCATTAAAAATGCTACCTTGATTACACATGATTACGCATCAACAGTTACCTATCTCAACAGAAACACAAAGGAATTTTACAAAAGAGCTTTCTTTTCCCCCTAAGGTGAAATGGGTTTCTGATGGATGACAAGGAACCTTTGATTTAAAATAGGATGGAAAGTGCCTCTCCTGCCCTCTCCACACACACAATAGCCTCAGTCATCATTTCGCCCCTGCAAACTCACACAGGTCCTACTGAATTAAAAACACATCCTGCTGGCAGAGTTTGGAAAACGTGTACCTTGGAGTAAAAAACCTAGCATGCAGATAAATGATAGAATAGACTTTATATTTCCATAAAGCAAATCTATACTTTGCTTGATTATTTGAAGTTCAACTTGTTCTTGGAAAGGAAAAGAAAAAGCACTTACTTGTCAGTCATCAGAGTGGGCTGGTCATCAGCAAATTCTTCTGGTGCAGGTACAAACATACTGACTATGCTGGGTGCTGACAGCAAGCTAGATTTCGTGGCACCTTAAGGCAATTGTGGGGGGTGGAAATTAAAAAGGAAAGAAAATCACTAAACAAAAATCCAAGTTGCTTGAAGAGCAGACTTCTAAAGAAGAGTCATAATGATTTTACTGTGCATAGAAATAAGGAATAAAGTGTGCCTACAAAAGGATATATATGAAAAAAGAATATATATCTATATATGAAGAAATGAGATTCAACCACATTCTGCATACAGAATCTTTTCTTTCCAGGTTGACAGCCAAACCGAGTACTAGCAGAATGTCAGTACTTCTTGCCTGTCTGGAATGAAATGTCTTGTCTAATAACTTTTCAGTAACAAACATTCTGCAGGACAGAATACAGCTGAATGGATCATTACATTCAGCACCATGTGATACTACCCAAAAAACCTTCCTGGCAGTCTTGGCAGAGAGATGAGGTGAAAGGGACACTGAACTAACCTCTGATTCTCAGTGGTGGTCCCTCCAAGTCGGGGTTTAGGCAAACGGGGACATTGCACAGCCGCTTTCCATGCTGTATCTGCTCTGTGAATAAATACAGAACTTCAGTCTCTAGAACTACAAATCCAGTCTTAAACAGTTTAAAAAAGAGAAAGACAAATACAACAGCTATTGAAATACAAAGAAAAGAGTTAATTTTTTTAAGCACAAAGCAAGGGTGGAGAGGAGAGAAAGATTAAAGAAGTACAGAAAGGGAAAAGGACACAGCCTAATATCAAAGGCAGCATTTTAGAAAATTAAGTGTCATTAAACAGGAAAGGAAGTGCTGGCCGTAAAGATTCAACAAGATATGGAATATATGAGTCACAAAAAAAGACAAGACAGTGTTTAGAAATACCAATAGACTGGAAGTCAGGTATAGTTTGTGCTGACAGAAGCTAGATACAAAATTATTTCATTTTACAGATAGCAAGCTTGAGAAAAGAGTGGTTTGAAATAACAAATGGAAGAGACACATGCTACCTACCAATGTGAAAAAAAAATAAAAGCATGCATGAACCAAGCACGTATCATAAACTTATGTGGGATAAAACTATTTCCTAGTTGTTATACCTGAGTAAAATAAGTCTTAAAATTCTGGTGTGACATTGAAATGACAAATAGTTACACTCAGCATTTGTCCTAAAATAGACTCCAAACTGTTTTCTGTCCAAATAATAATTTTACTTTGAAGCTAATGGTTGAAAAAGAGACTGAGAGACGCAAAGCTTTCTGGAAAAGAACAATTTACTTTGTATCTCCATGCTTGGAGGACTTTAGCTGGAATGATGTTGGAGGGAAAAGTCATCGGTGTTGTGAAGAAAGCCAGGACACTTGGAACAAGATAAAGAAGACGGTGTTCCTAAGTGGTGTGCTCCCCTTGAATACAGGCCAACTACTTCTTGCAGAATGAAAGCAGTGACTTTTTCATCTCTAAACCCCTGCCTGAGAAACAGGGTGATACCAGCTAAGCCTCTGCAATAAATAAATAAACTTACCTGCTGATAGGACATAAAAAGCATTGCTTTCATTGACAAATTCTGACCTTTATGATTTAAGGACCTCATGCTGAGCTACCCAGCAGACTGCAGTAGAAAGGATAATCCTGGACTACATACCATACCTTTAGCCATTTTTCAGCCACACGATTTAGTTTGATGGAACTTGATGCTGAAGACTGAATTAAGCAAAAATTTTACCTCAGCTGTTCAGAACTGCTGGTGAAACATTAATTTAGCATGCAAAGTTCCATATGACGTTTTAAGCATCCCTTTCTCTGGATGCATCTGGATCTGCTGATATATTCCTAAGAAGCATGATTCCATAATGTCACTAACGTCAAGATGGGCAATAAAATATCAATAAACCAGAATTAATTACTTGTTTAGTGACATCTGCTATGAATAAGGTCATAACAGAAAATATTTTACAGAAGGGGGAAAAAGGCAAATAAAACACTTGAGTAATGAGGAAATTATGTGCTTAATTCAGTTTTCATTGTTTTGCATTCATCTTAAAGGGAGAAAAATCAGGTCAGTGAGTGAACAGAAACTTCAGGTGTTTTGCATGAGCTGGCAGAAATTTCTCTAAAGAGAAGCAAAACTGGCTGGTATGAGGCACTCCTCGGTGTACCAACATTGTTGTAAGCATACATGCAAATAAATGATACCATGCACCAGGGATGAAATCCTATACCTAATGAAATCAACAGTGATACTTCCATTTCATTCAATGAGGCCAGGAAATAATCCAAGTAATATGCAAAATTGGAGGGACACCACTCTACCAGAGCGACTACCTCCCAAATAAGGGTAACTTAACCAAAAAATAGAGTAACTATTCCAATTCGTACCAGGGGAGAATCTGGTACCCACTGTAAAGTTTCACTTTAGACTTGAGATTGATTACTTATCTGCAATGGTAGAATAGAAATACTCACTTTTTTAATGGACTGATGCAGAAAGTAATTGGTTTAGGAAATAGAAATAAAGAACAATAAATGCAGCTCACCAGTATCCCAAGTGCTGATATTGTGGGGAGCACTAGACTGGTGTTCCAGCTGCCTCTTCATGAGCTGGTTCATTGTCAGAGCTCCCAAAGAGCCTCTTTTCATTTGTCTGAACTGAGCTGCAAGTCAGAAATGCAAAAGGATTTCAGGGGCTCAGACAACATGTAAAACTACTCTTATTTCCTGATCTTACAATCCAGCATGAGAAATACTGCAAGGACAGCAACTCTAAGGATGTGGCTCAAGTCAATATGCACTTTTCACACTACTACACAGGGTACAATTCTGGCCCCAGTGACACCAGTCCTAAGTGACTTGGATTCGGGATCTCATAGACTGCGTCAAGTGTCAGTGCCTTCTTGTCTCCAAATATCATGAAAGCTCTTCACAGTTAGTACCTGGGTAAGATAAAACCCCAAAATTCCCATGCTGACAGGTGAAAAATGTATACTTGAATCTCACTCACATACAATGAACCAAGGAAGGAAACTCAGTCTCCTTCCACAAAAGTATGGAGGACGGCTCTGTCCATGCCCACCAGAGGAAAACACATTCACTGACTGTCTACCACCAGCAGCCTCATTGGGTGACACAACCAGAACAGGCCTCCGAAATGTCCACCACTGGGGCATCCCATCTGCAACTTATTCTGAAGTGTGAAGCCAGCACACCTTTAAAAACGAGTCCCTTTTGTAACTTCACTGACATTCTTCTTACATGAAGCTATCAAGCAACACGCATTCAATTTTCCCTCATCTGACTATTTACAATACTCTTTCAATGGATATTACTGTCTGCTTTATGAGATGTGTCTCACTCAGTAATGCTCCCACAGAAGAGAAAAACCAAACATAAACCCCCAAACCACCACAAAAACACAACTGTGGATTTAAAATATAAGACTTGTTTGGTCATGTATTTTCTCAGTGCTTAAATGAAGGAAGGAACAGATCATACACAACTCCTGATTTCCTTAATTCTTTTCTTCCTTTATAACAAAATTCAAATGGAAGGAGCATAATACACTCACTTTGATAGTTGTGTCTGAGCACTGAAACCAAAATCATTGTTCACAGTATGAAGACAGAGTTTTGAGGCCCTGCTTGAACAAGGTACATGAGACTGCTGACACTCATCTTCGTGAAGGAAAGCTTTTAAAATATTGCCTTCAGCGTATGTTTAAGTGCTTTCCTTGACAGGGTCTTAAAGCAAAGGCAACAAAGCAAAATCTTCTCCTAATGATTATTTTCATCTGCGACTACGTTCAACATCGTTAAAAGAATATCAACAATAATATAATATCAGGTAGCTCTGTTCTAAAATTCCAGACACCACTCAGCTAAGCTCTGAAAATAAACCACTATTTCACATCATTAACTGGGATGAATTAGTACAGACAAGGGAGAAACTACACCTTTCAGAAAGCTCTGACAGGTTGAGTGGCTTCTCCTAAATTTGCTCTACTCAGTTTCTACCTGAGAGTTTCAGCTTCAGAGAAAGCAGAGTACTCCACAGCAAAACAAATACACACTCTGAGTACTGATAAATACAAGGATAAGTTCAGTGGGAATCTGCACACTGAAATTATTTTATTAGGCAAAGTATTTTAAGTTTTCCCTCATTATAACCTTTCAATGTAGCAAAGTGCATTTAAACTCTATTTTTGATCCAAGTACAAACATTTCCAGAATTAGTCCTTGTATAACTGAATTTCTGGAACTGAACCAGAACAAGAGACCACTCCATGTTTCACTTTTAAAAGTTATATTGCAGCTGCCTTTCATGGCAAATTAGGAGAAAAATAGAATTTCCATCGTTTCCAGGGCAAGGATTTTAAATAGATGCTTTATCACTTTATCAAGCATAGAATTTCCTGATGAAAGAACAGCAATTAACATTAGAACTGACAAGACTGCTTGGAGTGCAGATGACTGACAAAATATAGAAAATTATCTCTTTGAATTTTCTTAACAGCTTCTGCAATTGTGATTAACAAAATTTCATGCATATTTCACATAATCAAGCTATTGTCGAGCAGTTTTGGATTTCCAGGGTTATTTACCTGATTTCTCAAGGACAGCCATGATTTCAAATATTGACAAGTTACCAAAAAAAATAAAAAAAAAATTAAAAAAAAAGAAAAAACCCAGAGAGGTGCCAGCCTTTGAGCAGTGCTGGAGCCAGGCTGATCGCTCCTTACAGCACGTGACTTTTCATGTCTGTGACTGATGAGTGGCATAGGGAAACACCGGAATCCTAACAATCACAAGAATATCAGTAAACTTCATACAGTAGCTGGTGAGCCTTTCATATGTTAGCTGGTGATCTGGTTCATGTCTCTCTTTTGCAGTTGGAAACTGAGGCACACCAAAAAGGGAAATGAATATTTACAAAGGAACGTCAGCTCAATATCATATAGATACTATTCCCCACTTCATATATTGGAATTTACAGGAACAGCTAGCACTCAGTGAAACCAGAGAGAGACAGGTCTTAACTGGCACCTCTTTAGATGCATATGACTTGAGATGCCTGTGGTAAAACTGGAGGAGGAACTTCTAATTTGGAGTACTCATCCAGCCTGTCTAAAATAACATCTTCCTTTAATAGGCCAGACACCTCTTCCAGTCAAATCAGCAGATTTCTGAATTTCAGAAATTAAAATTTAACTTTTCTACAGCAATCTGAAATTGCAGTTCAGCAAGATGGCTGGGCTGATCTAGCAGCTCACTGGTACCAAGGCAGGTCATCATTTCCCCTCTCTTTTCTACTAGTCAGAGTCCTGCCCCATCAACCTTCAGATGTGTTACTTAACGTCACCTAGATGCACACCACCCTGGATTTTGATAGTGTTCTAGATGCCTCCACTTCCAATGCTCTCTGTATCTGATCTGTAAAGCCGTGTGTCCCTGCCTACTCAAACCAACCCAGTTCATTTTCCACTGAAATGGGTATGTGAGCCTCAAATAAATAGCTACTGCATTTCAGCAAGTGGCACTTCAAGGCATTTGACTAAAAAATACAAGAGGTTTTTTTTTCCAAAGATACAGCAAGAAATGTACTGAAGACCACAGTAACAGCCCTGTGGAGCTCTCATCCTCTGGTTCTGTGCACTGACAGTTGACAATGCTTTCTCTCACTGGAAAATAAACATCCAGCTTTAGTGAATACTGCTTTTAGCTGCTACCTACCCTAATTCAGGAAAACCACATCTGTTCAATTTCCTATGTTGCAACAGAAAATCTTGCAGCTACTAAGTGCTAAAATCCTGCTGACCATCACGGATTTAACAGGTCTAATGATATCCACCACAGCTGTACTTTCAAAATCAATGAAACTCAGGAGAAGGCAGTCACCATATGTGATATGCATCTGACACACAAATAGAGCAGCTTCGATTTAATCCTCAAACCAGAGGTGAACTTACTCGTTATGGAAGAGTGACTGCTTGTCTCCGGGACACCCGCTTCAAGGGTCGGTGCAGAAGACGACTCTCTTGGCATTTCCAGTGTTGAAAGTCCTTTGGCTGCAGGATCTGCATGTGAAAATTGTGCTTAAACTCTCAGTATTTAGAATCAATAAAAATGCCTTTTTCAGTCATCCATTCACCATGTGGCATTCCCAGCAGTTTTAAAAGAATTCAGTGTGTGTGTCATAAGAATTTTTATAGAGGCACGCAGATTTACTGCTTGAAATGACCTTTTAAAGGAGATTTCTACCTGTGCTCTTTAGAGCTCATAACTAATAAACACACACAGAGTTTGATTTTGATGCCACTCACAGAGTGGTTATCAGAACCACCAATGTGGAAATAAGAGAGGTACCACTGATGTAAAGCTAGTCTAAGTGACAGCTTAGCATCGTTTAAAGGCCTTATATCCAACATGTTAGCAGTTTCCATTCAAAAGGCTGCTGATCTAGCAGTTGAACCTAAGAATTCAGAGAGCTTAAGATTCTATCACTACAAAGAAAAATAACCCATTAAAATTAATGTTTTTATTTTATGATAACTGACACTGTCAATATGGGAACAATAAAGCAAAGACATCTTCAAGATTCACCATATCCTATAAAAATGATTCTATATCTGCGCTGTAAAAAGTCTCAGGCAGGAAACTCTGTAGCCCAGCACCCTGCACTTGAAGAAACAACCCTTTTGGATATTTAATTCAGAGATCAGTTATATCAGAAGCCCCTCTAAAACATATGGAAGTATAACAGGCTGACAAAGCTTGAGTAAGACTTTGAAAGTATAATCAGCCCATTATCACAACGATGTTAAGGCTACTTAAATGAATTACAACACACATGTTCTCAAATAAGTGATCAATAAGGCTAAACCAAAGCAAAACAGAACATAACAGATACATTAAGCTACTCAAGTCACTAAATTACTCAGTTATCTGAATTGCCTGTATCAACCTGTAACGTAACTGAGCACTTAATGAGTCACTGTGAATGTTTTATGGCCCCCTTGGATGACATACTTAGATAAATGCGGCCAAATGACCATCAGATACACTATAATCCTATGTCTCAAAGGGTGTTTCAGAGCTGGGACAGCCCTTTCAAGCAGTTTCAAGGATGACAGAGTTAGTTACTGCATGAAAACTGGCCCTTACTAATGGTCAAAAAGGCATTTGCACAATTCTTTCATGGCCTTTCTTCTCTAAGAGCTACGTGAAAAGTTCAAAAGCACTGGGCTTTCTTTTGTTTTAACAAAGCTCTTCAGCTTACTGGAACCAGAAATGGGACAACAGGCCTGAAACATCAAGGGAAGAGCACAACTATGATCACACTGAACGATTTCTCCTTGTAAAAGTGGAATATCGTAATAGTTCCCTCTGAACCAATGAAGAAAGAAGTGAAGTTACGAATGCATAAATATTCCCTCTCACGTCACTGGCTACAAAGAACTGAGGCCTGAAGAATTCTTTCCTCTTTTAATTAATATGTTAAAAAAAGACCGGTAAAGTTCTAATAACTGAAAAATCCTGGGGGGAAAAAACCAGCCACAGAAGCAAAGAGGAAGCAGCACACAGTTTTTAAAACTGTCTGACACATCCAATTGGAAACTGAGGAAACAGCTAAAACACACTTTCTTTACACCTGAAAAACTTAGTAACAAACCCCCGAATGGAAATGCCCTGAAAAAACTTGGGATACACAGAAATACCGTATGGCTTTCGCCATGCTTGCACTTGAAATCTTTAACAAACACAAGCCATTTTTGTGGACACCCAATACCAAGAAGGCTACAAAAAGATTTTCGTGCATCTGATCCTAAATGCAACCTGTGGTTAATTCCAAGTGCTCTTAGTTCTGAGGTGTACAGCCTGCTCGGCTTTACCCTTCACGATCCAGTCTGCTTTCCACTGCGGAAGAAATAAAGGCCGAAAATCACTACACACAGAAGCGAGTCAATGTAGCATGGACCAGATTAGCAGGATAAAAGCCACAGAAGTACCACAATTGAGCTCACCTGCATCCTTCTGCTCTCCCAGCTTGTCGAGGATGTTGAAGGAAATGTCCAGGTACTCTCTCTGAATGGCACTCACTGCAATCTTCCTCTGCTTCCTCTGGCGAGGAACAATCTGAATCTTAAATTCTGACTCCTCAGTCTCCTCCTCTTGTTTTTGCTCTGTGTTTTGTTCAGTGTCAGACTCTGCGTTGGTATCAAGTTTATCACTTTCTGTTTGGTTTTCAGAATCTTCAGGGACTTTAATAAGGACTGTCTTTACATTTGGGCTCGGAATTGCCCCACTAGGTCTACTTTCCTCCATGCTGAGCTCAGAGTTATCATCAAGGGACATTTCTGGAAGGGCAAACGACTTCTGCAGCAGGTCCCTTTTCTGTTTCAGTGTTAGTGTGTTCCCACAGGACGTGTCCTGAAGTTCTTCTGGCTTAACTAACTCTGAAGAGTCCTTTTTGGGAGAAGTGGAAAGGATCTCCTCTACTCCCGCTGAAGTGTTGTTACTTGTATCCTTACAACTGAAGTCTTTGGAGCAATCTTCAATGCTGAACTGGACGAGCGGAGTTGTGCTGAGGCTGAGAGCAGAGACATTGATCGGAGTTGAGGGAGATGACACCGTCGTTTTGCCAGAGACCTCATCGTTCACCTGGTTTGTTGTTTCTTCTTCCTCATCACTCTCCACTATTCTAAGGGGAGGAAGTGGTTCAAAGACTAAGGAGTCACTGTCTGAAGTGGAGAGCACTGAATGTTTTTCAGGACCCGATGTTGAGTCAGAAGACAAATCTATCAGATCTAAATCTTCCTTGGGACTAGCAGTTTTAACTGGAGACTCTACTCTCACTTCATAGGTTTCCATGCAGTTTAGCCTAACTTCTGGTATAACAGGTCGTCTTGTTTCCTGGAAACTCTCTGTACGAGGAAGATTTTCTTGCGTTTCTAGGTTTTCAGCTTTAGTGGAAGAATTCTGCCGAGACCGTCCGTAATCACTCTGTCTGTGTGTGGCGTAAGCAGCAGGGACAGGTGGTTTTTCTAAGTCACACCGGTCTATGCAGGACTTCCTGCGATGTTCATCTAATGAAAACAACAGGGAGTCTGCATTCCCTATATCAAGAGATTTTTGTTTTAGAGAGCGCAGTTTTTTTTTCTGAATGCTTTCTTCTCTCACACAGCGCAGAATACTGTCTTGTAAGGCCCCCGTCTCTCTATATTCAGCCAGCTCTATTTCACCTGATTAAAACAGAAAGAGCTAATACTACCTCAGTTGAAGACTTCTCATCTTTATCTCACAATTCAACATGACTAGCATTTCAAATACAAACCCAGCATTAGTCAAAATTGTCTACATTTTGTTTTAACCTCAGAGCCACTTTACGTAGGATTTTTACAATGAACAACAACAAAATACTATTTGGATAATAGGGTTTATCTAAATTCTATCCAAATGGTACTTATCCTGGACAGATGTACCCTGAGGATTGACTGTTTAACCTTATGCACCGAAAAGAAGATGGCACAGGCAAGTAATTTCTACAGACACTTGGGATGGCTGCAGTTGGCATGAGATATGAAAGATGAAATGAGCCACACAGACTTCTCTTGAGGAGGTTTCATAATTTTGGACTACAGCATTGTGCACATCATCTGCACATTGCGGCCTTCCAGTTCCCGAGGGGTCCTGCAGGAAAGATGGGGAGGGACTTTTTACAAGGGCAGGTAGCAATAGAATGAGGGGGAATGGTTTTAAACTGGAAGAGGGGAGATTTAGACTGGATATTAGGAAGAAATTCTTTACTGTGAGGGTGGTGAGGGCCTGGCCCAGGTTGGCCAGGGAAGCTGTGGATGCCCCCTCCCTGGCAGTGCCCAAGGCCAGGTTGGATGGGTCTTAGAGCAAATTTGATCTGGTGTCCCTGCCCACGGCAGGGGTTGGACTGGGTGAGCTTTAAGGTCTTTCTAACCCAAACCATTCTATGATTCTATGATACATGTTATTTACTGTAGCAAAGTGGGCTTAAAATGGATGCTTCTAATTCAAGAAGCAAGGGTAGAAATAGCAGTGAGGATGTGGTAGCACAAGCCTGAGGTCAGACAGGTTCTGAGAGGCTTTTTCCCCCAGTGACCCCAGCAGAGGGTAGGGTAGCAACCATGACACCATGTAGTCTACCTCCCCGTCCAAGTTAGGAGCAAGGTGAGCACAGTTACACTTCCTGGTACCACCACTGAAATGGTATTTTGCCATGTGAACACATCCACTGCGAACATTTTAAAAGGTTAGCACTGTTGTTGTTACCAATGACATTTTCACATAAACCAGAGTATTCCCAATCATTATCATCCCCATATTTCAAAATGCTCCATATATGGATTGCCATGAAAAAAAAAGCAGTGAAAGAAGTTAAAGCAGACGTTTGCTCTAGGCAGAATCATCCTCCCCCTGTGCCAACAGCTGAAAGAAAAAAAGGCAGGTGGGTGGTGGTGAAATCTCTTCAATTTTTTTAGGGTATTCATTTCAGAAACCTAAATTTGAAAACAAAACCTTTCCTATTTTTTAACAAAATCACCAAATGATCTCTTTTACCAATAGAAAACCATAACATTTGTAGCAGCAACACCAAATTTGCTTACCCTAGAGTCCCACCTCATCAAAAAATCAATTTCTGGGAAAAAATAGATTTGAGTAAAAAGCTTCAGCCCAATGGTGGAAGAAAACTGCAACAAATCCTCTTAAACATTTTTACATTCAAAAGAGCTTAAAGTTTCAGAAAACAACTCCTGATTTTAGATGTTTTTACTTTGGAGTGCCTACTTTGAGACTTCTTTAGGAGAATTCGTTCAGGGAAATGAGGTGTACCTGCTCTCAAAAGTCCGAGTCTTTGTATTCAAATTAGGCAATGCAACAAGCTTTACAAAGAAAGGTGGTAGCTTGAAACTAAGAACAGAAAATTGTATTTCTGCATGAGTTTATACCGACAAAACATTTCATACTTCTCTGAGCATTCATCTCAACTGGTTGATATTTCACCATTTTGCTGCCACCAATTCTTTTCAGTCTTGCAAAGAAAGTTTGAGATTCTTTATTGCAAGGTCCAGTTGGTGTATCATGAATATCAGATTCATCAAAAACACTGTCTTCCTCTGCTGGAGAAAGAAAAAACTTTATTACTCTTAAGAGAGTGCAATTACTTGAATGAAAAGCTGTCTATGTAACAAAACCTCAGCTAGCTTCAATTAAACTTGAACTGGAAAAAGAAGAATAATCTGAAATTTGCAAGAAAATTTATATCTCAGATATAACTTTGCCATCCCTGTTACATCTTGAATTAAGGTCAGAAAGGCCAGAGATAAATGAAAAATAGGTTACAGTGCAACAAAACTATACCAAAGCTCTTACGTGTCTAAGCTTTTCTACTGATAAAAATACAGGTTCTTTAGATGGAGGAAATACAACAGATGTGAACACTGACCTGAGTAAATAACTTCTGCAGTGCTCGGTGAGAAATGGCGAATTGAGGGAGACCAAAATTAGTACAAGAACTGCAAGGTCAATAATAAACCAGCAAAATGGAAAAGTGAAAAAGGAAGAAATAATCTTGGGAAGCTGGTAACAGTAATAGAATAAGACCTAAGGGTATGAATTACAAAACTATTGCTCTAAGTAGCAATAGTAAAACATTATGCTCTAATTTGAGACCTGCTGGTTGAAAATGGCAGAGGGAAAGAAAGATCCAAATCTATTTATCCATAAAAAATAACCACATCACCTGTTTGAAATGGCTATAAACCAGTAATAAAAAAAGGAAAACTCCATATCTATCATTCCTTGTGATTCATCTCCAAGGAAATACGAAACAGTACTGGAACGGTAAAGAAAACAGAGCAATCAAGAGAAGAAACGCAAAAGTTTGCCTTGTTTATGCTAGTAAGCAAACACGGAGAGAAAATGCATTTGGTGTCTAGAAGTGAAGAGACAAGTAAGCCAAAGAGTTAGAATGGCCAAAACCTGAAGACTTAAACTAGACTTTAGTATCTTTAGCTCTGAAATTGCTGGGAACTTCCTACTACATGTGAAGCTATGTAATTGCCACCTACAAGCATCAGGGATAAGATACCTCATTGATACGATGAATCCAGAAAAATCAAAGTTGATAGTAAGAATTTCAGGTGCTGGGTTTAATAATTTAGGAGATCACTTTTAACATCATATCCTACGTGTCCAGCTTCTTCCCCTCAGCAACAAATGCTTCTCCTCACAAAATGTATCATCAGCTCCATAACAGTCCGTACACTTGCCATGATCCTCACAACAACGTTTGGCAGAAGAATTATGAAAAAGCTTCAATAGTGGAAAAATCCATCTTTATTATAGGCATTCTTGCTGCCTGACAATGACATCCTCATCTGTTGATCATCTAAACACCGCCTTTGATGATTACAGCAGCGCGCACACACACACCACCCCCCACACACACAACCTGACTAAAGACTAAACAAGCCTCATTAGAAAAGGTGGAAAAGGCTTCAACTTTCCAAGTCCCTATGGAATTATATTGGCTGCTTCTTGCAAGTGGAAGAAAACCTTTTTACATCCTTTTTTCTCTGCAGAACTTCAGCAAAGGAGGAGAATCAGCCCTACAATTAAGTCAACATTTACAGAGTAAAATTTGCCAACTTATGGTCCTTTACCTCTTAGCAGCCCAAAGCCTTGGAAAGCAAGTAAATATTATTATCCTTACTTTAAACATAGAGAAACAGTGATCAAGTAAGACACAAGGCCACCCAGGGAATCAACTTTGGACACGGGATTGGAGCACTGAGTTTTCTAAACCTAACTTGGCATCTCCTGTGAACAGCAAGCTGGGGACTTAGGCACCTCGCTTTGTCTTAGAAATGTCTCAGAATCAATCCAGACACTGAATGCTTTTTATAAATGTATTATTACTACACTCAGCATTACTAAGTCATTATTAATTAAGTCATTAACTCAGCTCAAAACAAATTCATAGTAAGTCCACAGCTATCTGAACCCTTAGAAGCCCTCCTCTAGCAATCCAAAATGTCTGAGTGAGAATATGCAATACGTAATTTACATCCAGTTTAAGGTTGCTGTAATTTGCTAAAGCTGAGTAATAGAGTGTTCAGGTAAATGAAGTTTTGTGTCCTTGTTCTGCTGGGTATCTCTTCATGAGCAACAAGCAGCAAAAGAGGAAAAGGTACTGACACTCGTAACAAGAGTGCTGCTTGTATTCTTTGGAATGAAGAGCTTGCCGCACGCTAGGAAGACTGAGGAGGAGGATGTAAATAGCAAATCAGCAGCTAAAAGACAAAATAGCTGAAAGGCAGCTACAGATTAGCTTCAAAAGAACCTGTTAAATTTTGATCATAAATAATAATCACTTCATAAACTTCACAATTGTAAGGAACTACACTTAGTTATTTCAAGTCCAACCTTACACCAGTTCACACCATCACAGTCCCTGTGCTACGCTAGCAAGCACACACAGAGTTAAAAGTGAGACCAGACTCTGAGGGCTGAACCATTCTCTTCCACCTTTAGACATCCATATCATATATGTCTGCATGTAAGCTAGTCAACTTCAGTTCCTTTTACAGAGAAAAGCAACCTGTAGACTGAATTCATCATCTTAGCTCTTCAACACCAAATATTTGCTACTATGCCATGTTACTATAGTCAGAAGACAGTGTCAGGCTGGTTGCACACCTGGTGTGTGGGCATGATCAGTTAATATTGTCATAGAAAAGACCAAGGACTATCCAGGCACAGTGACTGAACGATGAAGTCTGAGGTACACTGCCTCCAAGAGATGTGAGACTGCTGTGCTATCCTTAGTCTACAGAGAACTTGTGAATTTCTTCTGCTATAGATGGATATAGGTGGTCAGATAACACACAACTTGGACTTAACTATGAGTATTATGTTCTACAGTTCAGACCATATTTACCCATTTCTATAACATTTGCAAGACTTAACAAATTACATAAAAGACCATCATACAAATGAGAATGTCAAAAGTACCTTTTTCCTTTTCACTGTATCGGCTTATGTTACTGTTGTCACTATACAAAGGGCCAGCAGTTGCATGGGGCTTGCAGCTGTGATATTGAGCATTGAGGGTATTGACTGTGATGTGGATTAGGTGAAGTACAATCTTGCTGATTTCACAGTCTCTGTAGGGGTACTGTTCAGTGAAAGAGAAAAACTTCAGCTTAAAAACTAACTTTTCTCCTTGGATAAACATTTAGGCAGTAAAATAGAAAAATGACAAGAATATTGTCAGCTGGATGCCCTTTGCCTTCCTTTGATCATATATTTCTAAATATATCATGAGAAGCAGGTCTGTTTTCAGCTTTGCACACAGAATTCTTTTAAAAAAATTAAAAGAAATCTGTATTAGTAACATTTAATAGATTGTTTTCTTGACTTTTATATGACAAAACCAACTATTAATAATAATGCAAAATGCCTCTCATCAGAACTATTCTACAAATACTCTATTTCAATCAGCACGTTATCATTCTTTTCTAGTGTCTCCACTTCCATGTATGCCCTATAGACCTGCTAGAAATTTGTTAAGCATATCGAAAGTAATCACAGCTCCATTTTAGTGCACAGACACATTGCATTACTCAACTGAAGAACACAAGCTGTCAAGCTGACTACCCCACTTAAAGTTACTCATTTTTTTTAAACTAATTCTAAGTTACTAAAAATACTCTTTATTGGAACTTTATATAGCATTTTCCTACTTTGAAATCTATATTTTTCTTTCCCAAGTAAACATGTGAAAGACAATATAGACAGCAGAAGTAGCTGCAGGTCAGCAGCATAGATGAAAGCCTAACTACTTCAGAATTCGAAATTAAATGCAGTAAGCAAGTCAAAGAAACATATTCTTTACAGTTCCTCTCACTTGCAGTTCATTTGGGTGCTCCCAGTAATAAAGTGCAAATTGAATGTAAATTTTAATGTGGACAGCATCTTTTTAAGACCACTCACCTTATAAAGAATGACAAGCAAAGCCTTTAGCCACATCTGCCGAATGTGAGGTTTGAGGGACCAGAGGGAGCAGCGAGGAGGCTGCTGGAAGTAATGCCTCAGCTGAGGACAAGAGCAATATTTCAACACCTGCACTACCAAGGGAAGAAGATGTTTTCCTAGGTTGATGTTATAGTCCATCACCTGAAAAGAATATTAGCACAGGAGTTAGCTCACCAAAATCAAATCCACTGCTGCTGAAAAGCAAAACTAATACAGTTGAGGTATTAGTTATGTGAAAAGAAACAGATACTTTTAGTGAAGTCTCACTAAACTTTATGTCAGCTTGCCACGTCCTCATTTTAGCTGGTAAAATGAAACAAAAGAAGATGTGTTCTGAACACTTTCCATCCTGCACAGTCTAAATTTTAACATACATTGATAAGTTCATAAAATACATTATGCTGGGATAGCCTTGTATTATAGCACAAGTTGATCATGGTTCCATAAATGAAACCACATTAAGTGTATATCCCATGTTCAACAGATACGATGCAATTGTAGGTTTAGAGAGCAGGGGTTGTGTATCTTGATTATTTGGGGGTTTTGTATTAACACTGCATTGCCAGTTTTCATTATTTTCTCACCAGGCTTGCAACATTAGCTGTTGAGTTTTTTAAGCTCTATGTTCTGAAATCAGGTAACGAGACAAAAATCCCACCCTTTTCTACAGCAAAGGCAAGAACATGTTTGCAATGTTGTGCAGAAAGTCTCAGCATACAAATCCTAAAGGATCCAAAAATAAAGCTAATGAAAAATACCTTGCTCTAAATAAAATGTTCATCAGTGTTAAGTGGTAGTGTTGCTGTAAACAAGTTGCTGTTATTACTGCTAGTCCTAAGCCTTGCCTTCATCGTGACCTTTGAAGAGCATCATGCTCTTTGGTGCCTACCCTAGAGGTTTGAAGCCTGATGGTTAGGTGCAGCGTGGCCATATATTCCCGCTTCTCTGACACAACTGTCTTTTCCATTGAAACTGCATTGCTATTTTTCATTATCTTCTCATCAATCTTGAACATTAGCTATTTTTATTTAAAGCCATTAGATTTAATTAATCCCATGTCTATCCATGTAGGGTTAGCCTGTCAAACAGATGATATATCACCACCAAATATGGTCCTACCCTGCAATGCCTTGTCTCCTCAGAGCACGATAAAGTTCTATAGCATGGTTAGGAAAAACTCCTCCATACAAGGAACTCATCTGTACAAGCCCTGCCTTAACACAGCACATACGGGAATGCAGACACGTCTTAAGCTGAGCAGATTCATTTTTTAAGTTGTCAGAGGAAGATCCGGATCAAATGATGCTGCAAATGCTGAGCAGAGCTCAGCCTGGGATGCCAAGCAGAGCCCGGCGCTGCTTGCTTCACCCGTGCCAGGCTTGTACAACACTGCCACCGTGCGGGGCAGTGCGGTGCTGCAAACATCAGAGCTCACCACTTCTGCGGCTCGGGAGAGAAAAAGGCATTTTATGCTTTCAAGAATTCAAAATACTCCGATTTCGTGATGCAAAATACTAACAGACATTTTATTTTATTTTTTTTTCTTGAACTGACCATTCTAATCAAGCTTGGAATCTCTTAATAGCTCCATACTGAGTTTTCACTCTGTAAATGCCTCTTTGGATTGCAAATAGCATTTCTCTTGCAGCATAGGAGAATCTCTACACAAAGCAGCCCTACAGCTAAGAAAAAAAAATCCCCCAAAATATAAAATTTGACGTCTTCTACACAAAGAAAAATCCTGGCCTGTTGAAGTTCTCAAACTCCATTTGATGTCAGGGGAGCCAGGATTCAACTATGAAGCTGCCACATGGAAGATGCTGCCTGTGATCTAAACTGCCACTTCCAGATTCTCAATACAACAGTAAAGGGCCTGGATCTCCTTTTGCATGCTTCATCTTAAAACTGTAGAAGTGCAAGACTGTTAACAACACATAGCAATGGTGCTCCGAGTCAACAGGTCAGGATGCATTGCAGCTACCCACTTTGCATTAACACCTTCTATTTTGCCTGCTGAAACATGGGTATCTGACTTCTCCATGACTGTGAAAGTTTATCCAAGTATCTACATTACAAAAGACTTTGACAAATCACTGATTTCAATGTACAAACCAGAAAATCCTGATAGGAATTGCAGATACAGAAGAGGCCAGGATAGCTTTGAGCCATGTCTGAAGGTTACAGTGGGCATTTTAAGAGCTGGGGAAAGGGGAGATCTGAAATCACAGCCCTCTTTCTCTCCCCTAAGGTAATGCATTACAAGAGATTGGGATAAGGAAAAAGTGTGGAAGTGATGATGATGCTTCATTCCAAGTAATAATAATACTCTGCAAGTGTGAAATGTTTTTCAGCCTAGCATCATCAACTGCTCTATCTGTAAGAATTAATTGAGCTTTAGGAGATCCTTGTGAGGTAGGAAATTATGCTTCTCCTTACACAATGGAGAAAGTCCAGGTGCTCTCTAAGGAAGAAAAGGAATGAGTCTCCTGCAAAGTGAAGAATGTTAAATTTGTTTACAGACCATACATGAAGGGGAAGAAGCAGGAGTACAGAGGTTTTCCTGAAAGGGAAAGGAGGAAATGGCACATGAGGAAAGTAAGGCACTCAAAGGTTAGGGAAAGTGCACAAAGAGGTTTGGAGCAGCCCTAATTTTTCATACAGTGGTAGTATTTGTGTGCCTGCACACATACAAAATTGCTATCTCCATGCCAATGATGAAGTTTGAAGTACCAGTAGGAAGTTATAAATTAGCATACTTCTATGTAACTATTTCCTTTTTAGCTGCAAAGCAAAAACCTACAGAAAGTACTTGATTAGGCTACACAGAGCCTTCTGAGCACAAAGAACAAACAGCCATCCTTGTTCCCAAATTGTTTCATCAGTTGGAGAGGTGTTAAGAAGGTTTAAGCAGGATTACGCACTCAGCCATTATTTTGGTACAAAGGCAGCTGTACTACCACTTTCAACAACAGGCAATGAGAAACAGCTGCAAAAAGCAGTAAGAGCCTTCACCTACTTGTGCTATTCCAGCAATAAAGGCATTAAAGCAGGTCGAAACACGCATTTTCTGTGGCGCAATCATGAAGCATCCTTCCTGCTGATCATAACCAAGCAGGACGTAGAGATGGCGCTTGACGGTGTTGAAAGCTTTAGCGCTGCTGATGTCCGACTCGGCGCTGCTCTCATCCTTTGCCATGAACTTCATGAGCACGGTGATCAGCTGGTGGACAGTCTGGTGGTCGATCCCAGCATCTTCTGGCAGCAAGTCTTTTATCGTATTATCATTCTCTGGGGAGGGTTGTCCTATCGGCACAAGAGAGACATTGGTATCAGACACTGAGTAAGACTGAAAACAAGTACAGAATACACCAGAATTTTGTTCCAGAGGTCATTGCTCCATTTGTGCCCAAATACACATGGTGAAGTCACAGGAGATGGGCATGCATTTCTGAGGGCACTGTTCCTCTTGCATCAGGCTCCGCAGCACATTAACACCTACTGTGTATGCTGAAATCCCTTTCTCAGCTTTCTCATGTTTAATCGAGCTTGAGTGTTGTTATTCCTTCACATCTACGGATGAAAAGAACCAAATCCCACTGCCAACAAATTCTCATCTGGCATAGCTTTTAGTCTTTCCTCAGCAAAAGTCAGTGGGTATTAGACTTCGGCAGTGGAGGATGTACAAAATGGCAAAGGTAGGAGATGAAGGAAATTCTACCAAATAATGATTCAACAAAGAATGAAGACTTCTCCTTTAGCACTGAGTCCATACTTCCTTCAAATAACTTAGGCCAAAATGTAGGCACTATGATTTATTAGGTTTTGGGACACTATGTATTACGTCAAAACTTTAATGACTTTTTCTCAAAGAGACTAAGACTTGGTTTTACGAACATTGAATGGAAATGATACTTTAAATGGAAATGTTATCATGTGAAAGATGAGAGGCTACTTACAAAGCCCAAAGAACTTTGGGTGCAGGCTATCACTATACTTTTATTACATCATTAATTTTAGCTTGTTCATTAAACACTATAACTGTTAACAATCAAAATTAATTGCTACTAAAATGTATTCTGATGTATTTTCTGATCCACGGTTAAAAATCTCTCTAACAGCAAACAACTGAGATACAGCAAGCTGGTATGAATCAGAATTATAAATCAATCTCCTTGTTTTCACTTCAGGAATAAATCCTTTCAGCTATTGGGAATAGTCTACTTTTGCAAGAACAGTTTAAGCTGAAGTTTGCAGGACAGACCCTACAGCAAAACTTGCTCAAAGCATAATCTTAAAATTGCTCCTGCATGGCTGTTAGGGTTACCAGCCGGTACCTCATATCCACTTAATCTGTTAGAGTTACTTACATGTCTTAGGGTTTATTTAAATTCATAGCTATATCTTTATAGCAAATAGTAAACATTATTTGAATATTTTAATTTACCCATATTCTCAATCTGATATGCTAGTCTGAGAAGAGACTCCTTTGCTGGGACAACTGCATTTGTCTTAGGGTCTTCAGCAGCAAACCTGCAGTGTGTCCTTTTTTTATATAATTTTAAATATTTTAGGTTTTATCAGTGGGGGAGGGTTTTGTTTGATTGGCTGTTTTGCTGAGCATGGGAGAAGATTGCTATTTCTACGATAGCTGAAAATGAAAACTAGGGGGGAAATTTTCAGGATCATCTCTGTTAAGAACATTTCTTTTTTCGTAAAAAGAAATAATGAACTTCATATTATATGATATTTTTTATTCCAAACAGTTTTCACTGTTTGTTTGGTTTTTTTTATTTACAGAAACCTTCCTTCAAAATGAAAATTCTGTATCCAAACTTTTGCTGGACCAAGATTTTGCAAATGCAAAAAGAAAATAATAAATTCTGAAATAATTAGAATACAGCAAGTTCCATTTTCAGAAGCACATTAAAAATGTATATAGAAAATAACTTTAGGTCTGTGGACATCAGCTGGGAAATAATCTTTCCACATATTATACCCAAGTTAAAATTTTAAATGAAATTGTATCAAAAAGACACCATTTTTACAAAGATGATATTGGACTGTTTTCTTCAGCCCTGCTTGTTTTTATCTCTATTACATGGTGTGAGATTTTTCCATAAAACAAAGAAGGAGATAAGATGGAATGAGTCAAAGGATCATGGGGCTCTAAATAAATCCTGGTTCTCCAAATAGAACTTAATGAGTAATTAATCTGAAGAGGTTAATCTATTTTACTTTCACTTGCTGAACAACATCATGTAGAAGCTCAGTGGTAAAATGTCCAATTGTGCCATGAGTTCGTTATACTGACAGCAGTTAACACACACTTCCCAGGACCTTCCCTGACATTTTATTTTCCAGAAATATGACTACACTTTCTGAAGCATTAATACGTCACTTCTCACACTTCACCCTCACTGAAAACTATACAGCAGCTTCAGCCTGAGCAGTTTGTCCTACCTCTACTGAGGATCAAGTCTGAGCAATGTTTTTACTTCAAGTCTGAGCAATCACCTCCTGTTTTTACTTCTAATGCAGAACCCTACAACAAACCAGCAATGGAGAACTGCTTGTTTAAAACTACGAAAACCCTACAATCTCATTTAGGCAACAGACTTTCAAAGTCCAGAAAATCTTTCTCTGCTCTCTGAAACAAGTTTGAAGTTGAAGCTTGAACTCAGCTTTCACTTCACAGAATCACAGAATCACAGAATGTTAGGGACTGGAAGGGACCTCAAAAGATCATCTAGTCCAATCCCCCTGCCGGAGCAGGAACGCCTAGATGAGGTTGCATAGGAAGGCGTCCAGGCGGGTTTTGAATGTCTCCAGAGAAGGAGACTCCACAACCTCTCTGGGCAGCCTGGTCCAGTGCTCTGTCACCCTCACTGAGAAGAAGTTTCTTCTCAAATTTAAGTGGAACCTCCTGTGTTCCAGCTTGTGCCCATTACCTCTTGTCCTATCATTGTTTGTCACCGAGAAGAGCCTGGCTCCATCCTCGTGACACTCACCCTTTAAATATTTATAAACATTTAAATATTTATAAACAACTTCATTGACTCATTATAGGGTATCCTATACCCTATACCCTAGGTGTTTAGATTCAAGCTAAGAATGCAAAACCAAGGCAGCTCTGTCTTTACAGTGGCCATAGTGGCTTTTACCTCTCAAAATGTGTGCACATACATATATAATTTGTGTATATTTGTGTGTGTGCCTACATACAAGGTATGCAAACACACACACACACCCCCAGGAAGACCTTCTCACATCACCAAACACAGAGGGTGAGGCACTGCTGTCATAGCTGACTGCCTCTGAATAACCTTCCCCAGCCCCAAAGTACTATTTACAACCGGGAGTAGTTTTCAGTACAGATTGAAAGCAAAACTTCAATTTACACCTTTTGGAACCTTACTGCGATATTCACTGTGCCTTTTAGACAACTTCCATCTTGCATAAGTTTATGTCACGAGTCAGTAAGAAAGCCAGCACTAGTGCTTTCCCTTCTTCTGTTCCATCAAAACACCTCTTATCAAACCCACCTGGTGTTTGCTCTGGTGTTCCTCCAAGTGCTGGAGCAGATTGCTCATGTCTGGTCAAGCTCACAGCTTAAAAAAGCAAAACAAAATAAAACAAAAACAAAAAAACAAGAGCAGCTCTGTTTAAAAAGGCAGTACTGACATCTTACACTTCAGCATATATTCAGTGCTGGTATATTTATGTTCATTTACTCATGCACTGTTGTCAGGCAGCGAGTGTAGCTGTTTGAAATATGTCACTTCTGTGCCCTACAGATTTTGTGCACCATGTTCTATAACTTTAGTTTTCTCCAGGTTTGGAGAAAATGGACCAGTTTTGCTGGTACAGGAGGCACCGCACAGGAGCCCCTATGCAGGATGGCAAATTGGTCAAGAAGGGTTACCTAAGAGTCCCAAAGTACGGTGGTGTTTGTTTTGGAGAAATTACCTTTTAACTTAACAGTTCACCAGCACCCAGGTTTGAACATTTTATCAGTTCCTGTTATATGGGAAGGAGCAATGTGAGAGGTTCAATTTGAATAAAAAGACTAATCTGTGTTTGTAAAATTATCTAAACGAGAATGGATAAGCTATATTTCTGCTTGGAAATGTATCTGTACAGCACTCCATAGGGGTCTATGGATTCCCAGCACCAAGGGTCTCCTACACAAACTGGCAGGAAGGACGTGTTGCATGGACAACATTTCCTTAACAAAGGAATCCTGAAGATACCCAAAACGTCATTTGAGACATTAACAGTTCAGCATATGCTGCATGCACTAATAATTACAATTAATAAATAAATTAGTAACAGAGGATTTTTTTTCTGTAAACATTGTATCTATTTTAGACAAAACTACTGTGTATTAGCCACAAATAGAAATTAAGATCTATCCAGAAACTAGTCTTGGAGCATTTCATTCTGGCATTTTTAACAAAGACAGCATGGGCATACTTTTTGTCTATGTTCTTTGTCAAACTCACTAACTTGTCATTATCTGAATAATGCCCAAATCAGTCAGAAACCTACATTTGCTATGCCAATTGGATAAATATTGACAATTCCGATGTGTACAATCGGATACAAACTTAAGGGAGAAGATACAGGCGTGTCACAAAAACAGAAATAGATACTCAACGAATTTTGGTGGTTAAGGTTTCTGGGAGGGAGAGCGCTCTCTTTGACTCCACTGGTCCCTTCACACTGTCCCTCAGGGAACGCACACTCTTCTGACGATTACGTGCGAAACGAGCCCTCTTGATCTTCCACATTGCTGCATCACTGAGGTTGGCGACATTTGTCCGGACAGCAGTGATAGCTTTGCAAATGCAATTGACCAAGTTAGGATTCATTCCACAGCATGGTGAGGCCCTAACGCTGCCAAGTGCCAAATGCAACTGGGCCCCAGGTCCCACTCAAGTCAAGAAAGCTTCATATGGGCTCAAGGGGTCCATCTGCAAGGTACTCATTTGCATGCTCTCATTCTCATATCCATAAAACCCCAAACGGCATAACTGTGTTTAAAGAACTATGCTGTTACTTCTTGCTTTAAAGACTGGACAAAAACAGGTTCTTGAAACCAAAACCTGAATTTCAGGGTAAGGGAGTATGAGATGCCCTCTGTTTAAAGTGGCACAAACCTCACGAGTATGGATCATGTTTAGTGCACTCATACCCAAACGTGTCCTCTAGTTTTGCCTCACTGACCTCCTGCTCTGCCTACAGCTGTCACCCTGGATCTGAACAGTGCCTCCAAAAATCTGTGAGTGTGATTATGCATTTACAGTGCTGTCACCAGCAGCATCAGCACATCTTAATGGGGTCACCAATACTTTTCTATACTCATGTCTATAGTGCATTCAAACTCTAAGTTTAATTCTCCGAGCAACTAAGGCCAGTGAGCCCATCTGTTGCACCACTTACGTCTTTAAAAAGGCAAAGAGAAAAGTTAAAGAGAAACTTGAAAAAATATTTTCCATAATTTTAATTTTAAATTACTCCCAAATTCATATTTAAAGATATGACCCTACATTTGCAACCAGAGGTGCTAGAAACTAGTGCCAAGACTCACTCCTCAGGTCACAGCAGTAGTTCCCAGCTTTGGGTCAAGCTACTCACATATGGAGAAGAAAATATGTTTGCAGTTCCACCCATCTGCTGTAGGGATGCAGCAGCAGCACCACCCACCTTTTTTAGGCACCGGGCTCCATGCAAGTGTATGAGGAGGCATTAGGGTGTTGAGGGAGCACATGCTGTCCAAACAGCTGTCTCTACATCCTCCAAGCAAATCAGATGGAAATAGATCTGCCTCATGGGTGACCACTTGGGTAAGGAAGTTTTCAATTACTCACAAATTATTTTTTAGCCCTCCCTAGTGAACGGAAGGACACATGGTATCCCATCGAGAAACCAAGTATGAACAGAACAAACATTTTAAAACATTTGTCACTGCAGGAATAGTTAACTGAGCACCAGCTTTAAGACTCTTGTACCTCTTGTGCCGTGCCCCCCACATTTGTTTGTTCTCTTAGGGCTGACTTTGTACAGACCACTACGGAACAGGGTCAGGCATGACCTAGGCCTTTGAGAACAGCAATAGTGATAGCATAAGAACATCTACAGAAGAACAAGTGGGTTAATGTAGATTGCAGCAGATCCTAGAATCAGAACGCATTTCAACCATGAAATCACTTTGAATTATTCTTTTTTGGCTTGAAAGATTTCGGAAAATTGATACAGGTGAAACCTACATCTCGCTCAGACCCTTGCAGGCAGCTGAAATTCCAGAAGCCAATAAAATGTGATCAGATTGATTTGGACTCTGCTTACTTGTTGGGAAAGGGAATTCTTTGTTGCAGTCCAGATGAAGCTGTGCTTCCAGAGACAGGGTCTCAAAGCGATTCACAAAGAACTCCCAGCTCAAAGCTGGAATATCTGCTTTTAGAAAATGAAGCAGCAAGAGCTTACTAAGAATTGTGGGCCTGTCCTTGACAACTGTGTCAAACTGGAAATCAAGGCAGAGGCAGAGACCCTATAGAGGAAAAAACAACACAAAAACAAAACAACAACAGAGAACTGAGATGTGAAAACTTCAAGCATTTTTTAAACCAAAGGGAGGCCAAAGCTCACAACTTTTCCTGTTAATTAGTACACGATAAAAGTTTAGCTCCTCTTTCCTAGCAAGCCCTTTAAATCAGAACTAATGCTACCGATATCAGTAGACAAGGAAGGTAAGTAAGGAGATACATGAACACTATTTAGAATGTAGAATTTGCTACCATTTTGAGGAATACAAAGGTATAGGCAAAACTCAATTAATACCAAAGTACTCTCTTCACACACCCCTGCCAAAGAAAAAGCTTATATTGAGGCAGCTGAATCAAGACCTTAATTACAGAAAGAATTAACCACCAAGCCCAAACAGAGGAAGAAAGACTATGTGGTGAAGTGTATCAGAAACACTCTGCCTCAAAATGCTTCTGCATTATATCTGCACTAGAATTCTGGGTGTAGCATCAAGACACATTTGAGAAGAAAACCCACACATTAAATACGGAAGTGCAGTATACTGGTAACAGCCTCAGTGAATTTAGTGAATTCAAACTCTCTGGAAACTATGTTGAAAAGGCACTATATGGAATAAAACTAGCAAGTATTACATGTTTTTTATATGCAGTAGCACTAAGCTTTTAAAAATACATATTCATTCTATTCTCCAGGGAACTAGAGCTGAATTGTGTACTATGAGTTGTTGGGTTTTTTTTATCTTGCTTGTATATGTAGGCTCTGTTCCACTTTCATATCTGCTTAGTTTTAATCATGACAATTCTGATTGGCAGAGTCTCTCACATGCTTAAAATTACATGCTTAAATAAATCTTGAAAATATCAAGACCATGTTTGGTGTTGCTTGAGTATATTTTGTCACTGTCAGCTCAGTAGGGTGTCATAAGACTTACAAATTTATTTTATTTAAATTGAAATATGTCAATAGATTTTAAAATAATAATTTTTAAAAAAACATTTACAGCTTTCTATGGTAGCAGCTCAAATGCAATAGTAATTCTTTGCAGTCATCAAAGTGTTTATGGTTGGACTTGGTGATCTTAAAGGTCTTTTCCAATCTAAATTATTCTATATTAAGTTGGGCCTAGGGCAGTATCATTTCCCTTGACTATTTTGTGCGTATGTCAACTACCAAGAGACGTAAGGTTTGTCTAAAAGGGTTCTGGGATTGACCATGATGCTGTATGCTTGAACTGGTTTGAGCCTTGGGTGAAAACCAAGATTCCTGTTGAATATATTCTTTCCCACACAGTGAACCTACCTGTAAAGCTGGCCTCTTTATGGTGTCAAGTAAGAGCCCAGCTCTTGTAGCTACCGCTGGGTTGACATCTTCCACAGCAGTCAGGAAACAGCAGAACGCATGAGCCAAAGAGTACTTCAGGAGGTGGTTTTTTGTCACAGAGTGAATATCCAAAAATCTGCACAACACAGCCACCTTCTCCACTGTAGCAGCCATGCCCCCAGACAAAGAAAATAAGCATATTAATGTAGGCAATGGCTTCTTTATGCTTTGACTAACATGCCTCTCCTAGAAATACATACATCTGAGAGACTAACAAAAAACAGTCATTTTGTTTTTACTTCGATTATCCAAAATGTCTCATGTTCTCCTCTATTTTACTGCACCGCTGTGCCATAGTTTTGCACCAGACTATCTCCAAAACTCCCCAAAGCAGCAAAAAGATAATCATCTATTACAGGTCTCCTCAGTTACAGCACAGAAAGCTCTGCCTCTTCAGTGAAGGAACAAAGAGCAAATAGCGTGCATTTCTCAGGCCTACCTGCTTCAAATCTCATCTTCCAATCTTTGCTGTTGAAATTGCTGTTTATGATTGTCCAAAAAATGTCAGCTCCATGGGGAAGTGAAAGTGCATGAAGAAGAAGTGGGACTGCCAGGGAAGAAAGCTGGGAGAACTCAGACTTCACAACTCCCCATAAGCTGGAAAGATGAAAAAGAGCAAACCTGCTTATAAAAACACTCCCTTGACACCCCTTCTTCTAAATGACTACACCGTATTATTGGTGGGAATGCACTTTTCATGAAAATCTCTACTATCCAGGGCATTTATGTGAATACTACAGAGTTGCTGGTAGGAGAACAGAGCTACTTGCAAATCTTCAAGTACAGCAGTTTTTCTTCAAAATCCAGGTTCAAATATTCCTTATATTGAAACACCTCAGATTTGTTAAGATTTTACCTAAGGCAAAACTGCAGCTTCAGCGTGTAAGCCACATGAACTGTCTTGACATCATGGGTCATCTGCATCCACAAATGACTGAGATGTCAGGTGTTCATAATTTTCTCACTTAGATTAGGACAGATTCTGTATTCTGCTAAAACCCTACAGTCTCAGGAGATGCTCAGTGAAACTGATACAGAGCAGCTGTAAGCATTGGTGAACACGCTCTATTTCAGAACATCATATGCTGATATTTATTCAGTGAGTTTTCTGCAAAAGTCCTTGTCTCCACAGAGAATCTTAAAATGCAGATTTCAAGTCAATTTACACTGATTCTAAATGAAAAAAATTCTTTTACCTCTTAAAAATAAGGTGCAATACTGTTCTCTCAGCTTTAATGCTAAACCCCTATAATCTCTGTGCCTGCCTCCACATCAACCTTTATTTTATTTTGTAGAGTCAGGGAAGTTACCTCAGTCCCAGAAAATGCTATTATTCAATATAAGAAAATCACACTCACTGCAAAACAAGTGGTGCATGACAGAGTAGCCATGATGGACAATGCAGGGTACCTTGGTTTCATCTGCAGCTTCTTAATTAGCCTGTGCAATGTGCCCTCATACAGTTACTTACCTTCCACATTTCCCTACCATCCTTTGTTAATTTTCCACACTAAACCTGCAAATTCTTTGATGCCAACAATGAAAGAATAGTTGGAGAACCAACGAAGTACGAAGACAAAATGTGTGATAAAATCCTACCTTGAAATCAGCATGTGATCCTGAATATAGGCAAGAAACTGGGGATGGTCCTTTCTGGCTATATACAGGCATTCCCCATGAAGACACAGGATCTTCAGACAGTTCAGCATGTTAAAAAGAATGTCTGGTTCTTCAAACCTTGACATTTCCTGTGTAAGCAGATGTACTACTTTCAACACAATGACACCACTTAACCAAAAAAAGTCAAACTAAACAAACAAGTAATCAACGTTACCTGCAATATAGTGTATATGAGCCTCAAGGTAACTGGAAGTTGCTGATAACAAAATTTTCTTTCTGTGTCATTCTTTATTGCTGTTGAAAATGTAAGTTACATAAAATGCTGTTAAAGTTCTCTCATCTGTGAATTCAAAATGAAACTAAAGACTGTGAAAGTGATGAGGGATAAAATAATTCTAGCCACAGTAAGCCTGCAGTCAGTAAAGTCACAGCAGCACAGAATTTGCAGAACAGCACAGAAAATGTGATGGTTTTGCTACTTTTTATGTTCAAAAAGCCATGATTTCTTCTAACATTTCTTTGAGAGACAGTTACACTTGCTATCAACATAATTGCAGCCTTCCTATTTAATTAATATGTTGAAAGAATTAAATGCATGAGAAAAAATTGACTGTGCATTGTTGGACATGAAAGACTGCTTCAGAAGCCTGTACTCTATATGAGCAGAAGCATTTCATTTACAGTCTTACTGTAATACTAAACCTTCTCATCCTCCACCTACCAGCATTTTCTGTGGTCTCTGTGTGATTTCCTGGGTTTTCTCCATGTTTTGGTGCCGATTTGTCTTCCTCTTCTCCTTCAGTTCCTATAATAAACTCAGGTCTAGTATACAGAAGACTATCCTCGAGGTTATCTGTGGGCTCCTTTAAGAACATAATAAGTTAAATTTGTTTCTTGATATTATCTAAATACATGAGGCCATATCCTGCTGTTTAAGTTACATTTGGCGTGATAAGCTGAGCTCAAATGAGGCAGACACTGTTTAGTTCCACATATACTTGTGCATTCAAATCACCTGCGCATCTAAAATTCTCCATCAGCAAATGCACAGTGACAAGAAAACTGTGTTCAAACATGGATTTAAGTGGTACCATGTAACAGAAACTGTATATCCATATTGGAGCTGACGTGGATGCAGTGATAGGGCTGCTGTTTCACCAAACTTGTCATCCTTGCCTCAGAGGTGTAACAGACAGGAGCAAGGCCTATTTCCTACAGTACTGTAGAGTTATAGGCTTAGAGGCAGGAGGTACCTCAATCACTTTTACAGTGGCAAAAGGACCAGCTTGAAGTTGCTCCAAAATGCATCACTATGCCCACCACTGCCACTACAATGCTACAGCAAATGAGCACTCAGAGTAAGTGGAAGGATGCTGTCCTCTGAACTACCTGGTGGAACAGCTACATATAACAGATATACAGCTTAAAATAAATTCATCACACCACAGGTAATGCTTCAGTTACTCTGCAAAGCTACAGAGGATTTTAATGATGACTAGCAATTGGAGAGTACATATCTGTGCCTGATAAAGTTAGACACTAAGCCTGAAGTACATTCTGTTTTTCAACAGTGCTCGGCATTTTCATCTATCAAGCACCGACTAAGGTTTGCTCACTGGACAACTGATTCACTCAAAATCATTAACCATTTCAAGTATCCACTCTTAGCTTTTAAAAGAAGATGAAAAGCACTACGTATTAACGTTACACATTTTATATCAGATGCAATATCACAGGAGTGTCTTTCCAAAGTGAAACAGGACTTCAATGTTAATGGGGAAAGAGCTCATACTGAATTAATATTGTCATCTTCCCTGGGTTCTTTGTATCAATTCAAATTTGGGAAATTTTACAATCAATGCCATTTTGCTTTAACCTGCCAAATCCTCCATGCCAAAGGCCCACACAGCTTTGTTCCCTTGTGCACAATGTAATGAGAACAATGCAGAAGAGGAGTTTCAGCATGCCAATAATATGGGCCCTTTCTTGGTCTACTTACCACAAGCCTGATTTCTTCTTTTGGAGCAAGCTGTTCCAGCAGCTCAAAACCCAGCTGGTAACAGAGAATGCTGGACTGACACAGACCACATTCGACTGCTTTTTCATCTTTCTGACAGGTGTGAGAACCACCCCAGGGTGCCTGGAACACGTTGTTGATGATGGATATTATATCTTTGGAAATGCTGTTCTCTAAGCCCAAAGTGACACCATCATCCTGGAGTTCCATCTGAAAGAGAATGAACAGAGTAAGGATTTCTTATTTTTTGAAAAGCCAGAGCACTAACTGTTCTGCCTATTCCTACATTTCTGTCAGCATTATATTACAATACAATACTGGGAAGAGTTTTAGATAAATGGCAACTCACAATTTTAAATTGGCACTGGTGTTGAAAAATTATGCATCTAACTAAGCCTATCAACAAGCATCATCTTCTAGGCTGTAGAAATAAACATGTCTCCAAGGAGAAGCTCCTTTCACTCATATGAGCTATACAAGATGTATATGAATGTGGAGGTATTGAACTTCTCCTTTATTGATGATGAACCTATAACTATGGGTAAAGGCAGATGACAGCTGTAGAGAGATTTAAATGTCTTATACTTCATGACAGTCCCTCAGCAGAAAGGGATGCAATACAGGATTAAAGGAGAGCTAAAAGTGACTACAGAACTTCAGTGTCCCCTCAGTGTGGGTGGTGTTCTTCTGCAAGTACCTGCTTCAAGATGAGATCAAACATCAGAATGAAGCAATTAAGATTCATTTCATCATCTTCACAGTCAAAATCAATTGTCTTTCCACTGGGGTGTCCAAAGTTCTTGAAAGGGCTGTGAAAAGGACTATGTATTGGACTTCGAAATGGGCTCTGGAAGGGGCTTGGGAAAGGACTCAGCATGTTGTGCTGAACTCTGCGCCCAGGGTCAGAAGCAACGCTTACCTGAAGACATAAAGAATCAACACGTCCAAATGGCTGTTAAGCATTTAAGCAATCTCATTCTATAAGAAACTGCAAAAAATGGCAAGAACTGTGACAGCCTTACTATTCCCTTCTGTAGCTTTTTTTTTTGCAAAATCTATACATGTCCCTCAATGCCATTAAATGATAAGATACAACAGAAGTATAGGAATCATATTCTGCACAGATGTATACATTGTATACAGCTAAGTGGCAGACACCCATTATCACACTTCTATTAAAGGAGGAATTTTAACATCATAAACCAAACGGAAAACTAGTGCAGGCAGTAAAGCGGTCATCAAGTTACAATGATCTCCTCCGTGATCCAAGGCCATGAACTTCAATAGTAGGAGGTTAACGAAGGAGGCTGTCTCAAGAGAACAGTGTAACTAAGGCTATACCAAGGATGTAGGTAGATGGAAATGACACAACAGTAATAACAAGATGTGCACGTCTGCATTGATTTATGTCCGCACCACAGCAGGCCACCTAAAACACCCTGAGAACCCCTAAGTGTTGCAGTGAAATGACATCTATTTTTAGGTCAGCTATGGTCTGAAAGACCAGATAGTAAGTTGTCCATTTTTTCTGCTTAGGTTAGCCATGGTCATGTGCAAGCTGTGGGAGTGCTCTGCTGATCTACATCAGAAAACAGGCACAGCACATGTAAGGAATCATCAACTGCCTAGATGCTGTAGTTCCTTAAATCTAAAAATCTAACTTTCCAAGCACTCTTGTTCCTGTCCTTGAAACGCTTTGTCCAAGGCTACTGGGAAGTTAGTTACATCAGTCCAAGTATGTGTAGTGCTTACAGATTTGTACATGTTTTCTTCCAGACCATAAGTCTTTGACAGAAAACTTTAGATCAATTTTTGCATCTCTCAGATGGGGAAAAAAATGAAGGGAAACAGAAATAACTTCTGTTCTGTCATCCTCCCAAAACATACCTAGGCCCACCAGATTTGTACTAGAATACAAAAGCTTGCTTTGGGTAACCTGTTGCCATAATAACTTGTTGACGGTTATTAATAGAAGGTACAGAAAATGAAAATGGTTGGAAAAGGTACCAAGAGCACTCCAAACATATCCCAAACAAATCAGTTCACTAAGGAAAAATTGCAGTTTTCCTGCAGCTCCTATCTGCATTATCTCTACATTGACCACGTGACAGAGTGGCATTAATTGAAGAAGCCATGCCAATTTCCTTCCATTCTCAAACTTCATAGTGTTTCCAATTGAATACCGCCATATTGAAGGATGGCTTTATAACTCATCACATGCATTCTATTGGGAAAACTGTTTTAAGCAAAAAATAAACAGGATAAAGAACACTTACCCTCCGAGCTGCGAGATTTCCCGCCAGTTCACTGACTCTTGATTTTCTTTGATTTGCTAATTCTTTTACAGAATTAACTCCATCAGAAAACATGCTGATCAGTAACTGAAGAGGAACAACAATGTCTAATTCAGATAACACCTGAGGAAAGATAACAAAAAAGCATGAGTTTCAAGTTTGATCAAAAATGCCAGCCACTTTATCATATCATATCATATCATATCATATCATATCATATCTTATCATATCATATCATACCATACCATACCATACCATACCATACCTCATACATCACACATCACACATCACACATCACACATCATATCATCTTTCTCATATGATCCTCAGTTCTGTAAGTTCCATGCATTTAATATCAATTCAATGAGGTGAGCTGAGAGCTTAGATTTCTGTTAGAACCAGGGCAAAAGAGAAATGGCAAAAAAACCGATATTTTCAAATTATTTGTTGGCATCTTCTTAGTGTGCCTTGAGATCAGTTTTATGCTCAAATGCATAGGGAAATAAAGAAATACAAAAGTATTTCTGTAAACCAAAAGTATTACCAATACCTGGATGAATAACTCTTTACTGTATTTATTATCACTTAAAATTGAATTCCTTCTACGAATCCAGTCAGAATGGTTGCCTGCAGGTGTTAACATAGTGACAGGATGGTTATCTGTAAATCACATCTATTTTGTCACCAACACTCAGAAAAATATGAGCTCACTCGTACTTGTCATTAGCTGTTATTAGGTCAGGAAAATCTAAAAAATGATACTTTACTTGAAAACTCTGCATACATGAAAACTGATACAGTCAGCAGGTAAATTGGTCTTTGCCAAGGCTTAACCTAAATAACTCTTAGCAGAAAAGAAGTGAAAATGCAGAATACAGCTAATATTCTGAAGTGCTGTGGAAAATTTTATACGCTTTTGAATTCACTGCCCCCAACTGATATGACTGTCCTTGCAGCTTCTGAATATGAACACTGAGTGAATGCCAGCTTTGTGGTCAAATATAGCATGAAAGGGCCAGAGAAGCAGAAAGCGTGATGGGCACAGAGCTAGTCTAACCTAGATCTTCATATGCAGGAACAACTACAGCTGCTTCTGCAATCTGGAATTAATTTTGGAATCTACAGACCAAATTCTGTGAGACTAAAAACTACTGTTGGCAAAAAGCCACACAGTTGAATGGCCTTTAAGACACAACTGGTAAAAATAATTTCCAGGCTTCCATTATATTGCCTATAATGGGCTCATAACATAAAGCTTCCCAGGATCTGTCTACCAACCATCCTTACACTGGGGCTAAGCAAATGGTAGAAAGGCTCCATGATCCTTGGAAAAGTGGTTTCTTTTTTCTTTTCCACTCTCCTTTTTTTTCTTTCTTTCCCAAAATCATAAGCTGCTTCAGCACGACTTGTCAAGAGAGGACACTTACATGCAGCCAAAGCAATGCCTGCTCTTGCACAGAGGATGGATACCCCGTGAATCGACAGCTGATGAAGCCAAACATCTCCTCCATGGAGAAAGGGAGAGGGCAAAGTTCAATGTCAAACATTTTGCTGAAAAGTAAAACAAAAATACAGCACCACTGAGTTACCAAGGAAAACACTCTGTGAGATACAACAGTCATTTCCAAATTTGGTGATGCACTTTAAGAATTTGCATCACATCTCCTCCTGTCATGCCCAGCTTCACTTGATAGCAACATCTTTTTCAACATCCAGTGTTGGATGTTGAATAATAAAAATTGGAAAAAATCTCATCTTTCCACTCCTCCACTATTCCATGTTTACACTTTAAAAGTTTACATCAATACCCACAAATATAAATTCACAGTTTCAGAGCCTCTTCATCAGTTAAAAGGAAATGTGAAATTTCATTGTCAGAGCCATACACCAGGGATGAAATTATGACTCAGACAACCACCATTCTTATTCCAGTGTTTTCTTTGCTCAACAGGGGAAGATATTGGCTAAATCTTCACAAATCAACACTAATCATTTCTCATCAATAGCTGGCCAGGAGGAGGAAGACACTTCTTCCACCATGCCACAGGAAGCCACTGAAAATGTGCCTTGCTCACAGCAAAGAAGGATCCATGTAGTTTGTTCTTGATTTGAGGTTATCACGAGCAATAAAAAGAAACCTTCCCAAAACTTAAGTGCTCTAGTCTAAATGTAAGCCATAAAAAATTCAGAAGCATTTACTCACTACTGTCTATTGTACACAGGCATTTTTATTTGTTGTCACCATCTTATTGTGTTAAACCCCTCAATAATCAAGACATGTAGCACTAGAAATTTCCTACATATGTCTACATACCTCAGCACTTCCCGAAACTCTTTCAGTTGATTATCAGGCACTTCTGTCCTTATGGCTTCCAGCCACTCTGGCATGATACATTCCCACACCGGCTGGTTTATCACATTGTATGGAATCAAGCAAAGGATTCGATTCAGCCCTTCTTTTAATTGAGTCACAGCACTGCACGACTTGTCCCAGTATCCACCAACCTGCAGGTATTGCCAGAAAGCATACAGATGAATGATACTTCTAGTCCCTTCAAATTGCCCAGCACCATAAATGTGCTCAGTGTGTTGTGGCCAAGAAATTGTGGGGGGTGATAAGCAGCATCTTCCAGCCTGAATTTAGAATTCAGCCATGGGGATTGCATTGGTTTTTTCCTCTCTCATTTGACACACAGTAGACAAAAGCACTGTCCAAGATTTAGGACAAGTTTTTTAGGACAAATCCAAGATTTTTAGTTTGCTCACTTCCAGGCCATAACACTGAGTAACCTCTCACTGTTCACAATTCTCAACAAGGGACAGATTTGTCTGGTCAAACTTGCATCTTCAATTATTTGCTCTGGGCAACTTGTTACAGTGCAAGGTCTTTATTTCGAAAAACTTGGTCCCGACCAGGTGTACTTTTGTAGTTGGTGGTTTTGGGTTTTTTAGAGGGAAGGTTCTAAGTGATGGAAGACAAAAAACATACTTCTAAGTAAATAAGTAACTGGCCTCCAGGGATTAGTCATTCTAACTGACCTCAGCTCACATCTGCTGTTCCTGACTAATGGCTCTAGAGATGCCTGTTATTTTGGCAGCAACTACTGGTAATCTCAGCCAAAAAACTATTTTTTCTCCATTCATTACAGCTAATTTCATGGCTGTTTGTCTTCATGTTCTAGTGAACCCTTGCAAATCTGGCAAGTTGTCAGTTTAGTCTTACGTATTGCAGTGGTGGTAATAAAACCCAAAAAAATGGGCTGGATCCAAGGCAAGACAAAGAGCCATAGGAGATTACAGGATGAGGTTCAGTCCTTTCTTTTCTCTTCAGCCTCAAAGCTCTGATGTCTTCTTCAGTTCTGACATTCAATTCGTTCATCCACCTCTCAAATTTCCTCAGCTGCCCCCCAATCCTCCCACAGCCAGGTATATCTTCAGAGCAAGGATTCAGAGTGAGACACGTACACATGCTGGTCTGCACACGTAGAGCAAATTCCAGGTATTATGCCATGAAAAATCCAGGGATGCACACACACTTCATCCCTGTTGATGTAATACATCACATCACGTCCTTATGGCCCTTCCTAGTCTAGCCACTTAATTTTAGGAAAGAAAACCGACACATCCCTGGACGATTTACGTAAGAGGGCCACAAAATGGAAGACTGCTTACAAAAGCACATGTGATATAGTTGGCAATGATAAATGAGGAAGAAGTCTTAAACCCTTCACAAATATAAAGTTCCTATTTTCATACTGATGTTTCATTTTCTATAAAGGAACATTCACATGCCTGACTTTGTTGCCTGTCTTCACTATCCAGGTTAAGTGGAGACCTCTGCTCCATAATTATTTAATCTAATCTCTGTGGCAAATAAAGAACCTTCAGATACTTTATTCTTACCCTGGCAAACTCCATCGGTTTAGGAAGGAGGCACATAACCATGACATCAAACCGGACATCACAAACAGTCTTCAACCACTTAGTAACAAACTGGGGTTTGAGCTTTTCAACCAGGCTACCAACTTCATCATCCATCATGTAGGCTGTAGAGTGAAACCACTGGAATACCATGCTAACCAGCCGCGCTAAACTCTCTGTGGGTGTGTTCTCACTGGGAGTGCAAAGGCTCACCTGGAAGACAGAAACAAAAATCAAGTTTCACTTCTAGAATTAAAGGGGAGAAATTGTTTTTCTATTATATTTTGCATATTCTCAGAGATACAAGGATGCAGATTACACAGAAGATCAAATGAGCTGATCAATTTTAAGTAGAGTTTGACACAGGACAATTGACTGAATTTTCCGTTTCTTTGTTTCAACACTGAAAATATCAATACAGAATGCTCTGACAAACTGAAATATTTTCGTTTGAACTTTAAAATTACATTTCATTTCAAAGGTAATGTATTGCCTGGTAAAATACATGATACACACCCACACGTATATATAAAATGTACAAGATAAAAAGACAAATCAAATTAAGAGTTTCAAAAAAGTCTGAAAGAACATTTCTGCTTAATACTGTTGCACTGAACCCAAAGAATGGAAAATAACAGATGACAGGAGGTTTAGGAAGCTCTTTTAACTACCTATCAGCTGTTTTTTGCCACTTCCTAGTGAAAGCTGTACTCTCAGCACTTGGCAACCTGCAGCTAGTGACTGCTGCCTCGCAGCAAGTAAACAAAGGAGAAACATTCACATCATTTCAGCTTCCCAGAGAAGACCAGAACCCATTTTACAAGTGCTTTTCCTCCATGTTTTTTTCTTGGGTTGAGGCAGCTAATGACACCCTTGACAATTCAAAGTACAGTCTTCATTGCTTTACTTCACTGCAGGTTGAACTTAAGCTGTTGCTTCCTGGTGCTCATCTCAGTCAAGGCAGTCAAAGGCAGCATCAGCTGGCAGCCTTTTTGATAGGAACCCTTGAGCTCTATCTGTTTCTAGATAAAAGGTATTCATTTTATGAAAGAAAGCAGCAACCCACTATTTCTCACAATCTGTGCTGTCATCTCTGCCAATACTCAGTACAGAGAGATCAAGAGATTTTGTAAGAATAGAATGAAGTCAGTGAGCCCCCCACTAACTACCATAGAAAGATTCTCAATGTCCAGGATGAGGCATGTATAGTGTAACACAACCTGTCTTGTTCTCACTTCAATTCTGCTTCTGGAAACGCAGGCCTTCAGTCTTCACAAAACATCATTTGAAACAGGATTAATATGGCACAAAAAAAAATATAATAAAAGGCTTTAAGTCTAAAACAACATTAAATAACAAAATCCACAAGATATTAGCAGAATATAAAGTTTACTCATGTAATCTTGAAAGAGCAGAGCAGCTTTGTTGGCATTGTGGGATTCTAGACCTGCCACCTGGCTGTCCCTATCTCTGCTTAGATGATGGATGAGGTGTCCTACTATTCCCCACTTGCCACTGGGTGACCAAGAAGAACACCTGAAAGCTCAAAGTGAAATGGAAAGAGCCTAAGAAGGAGAATGCTCCTTCAGAAGAATTGCAGAACACAGTTTCTGAGGATCTACAAGGCTCCAGCCTGGCCTGTTTATGAACTGGCCAGCTGCCCTGCTATTTTGGAATAATGTCTGCTAGCTACTGTGAGGGGTAGAAACAGCAGGGCTTCCTGCTGTCAACCCACAGCTGGTGAACTAGCTGGAGGAAAATGACTGGGACTGATCCGGCTAAATCAATCTGAAGGCAGGAAGGAAAAGCAGCCCGCTAAGACTCCTCCAACTTATTCAAAGGTAAGAGAGAAAGCTGAGCTTCCAGTGAGTGATGTTGAAAGATGGAAGGAGAAAGGCAGACCTCTAAGGGGGGTCCCCTCTAATGGAGATTGCCTTTTAAGGTTAAAATAAACACACTCAGCAGGGGGGCACCTGTGAGTAGAAGACGATGGCACATAAAAAGTAAAAAAAATAACCCTGAGGGTGAATAATTCTGTTATACACTCTATACAGGACTCAGATGGCAGTGAGCAGCTCCGCCCAAACTAGTTCTGCAATGTTCAAGACTGACAGCATCACAGAACTCTTTCTTTTTGCTTACAAATCAGACAAGTAACCAACTAAAGCCAAAAAGTAGAAAAACAAGAGAGAAAATTGAGGCTTCAGAAAGAAAAGGAGAGGGAAGAGAGAAGAGAGCAAGAACTTCTTACCAAGAACCAGATTCCAAACTGGCTCAGGAGGCGCTGGTCATGCTTGTCATCATCTTTATTATCAAAGTCTGTGTTGTCCAGGGAGTGATGGGAAGAGGAGAGGCCCATCTGTCTCCTGCGGTTGAGCTCATGCTCCCTCTGCTCAGCATGAAACTCTGCTTCCTTCAGCAAACTATAAAACAAGCTTGTGGTCAGTGAACACAGCTTTCCAGCACTGGATAAAGGTATCTGATCAAGAATAACTGGTGGTTAAGGCATCTGATATCATCATTTTCCTGAGAACATTAACAAAAGAAGATAAAATTCTAGGACTCAAGGCTGACTTCTTCCATGAGGACACTCACAGCTGATCAGCACTCTGCTAAAGCAGCAGGAGTTCAGTGCCTCTGCTCTGAACTTATCCTGGTAAAACTAAAATCAATTTGCACAAAATTTGTAGGCTATATTTACATGAAAGCCTGGTCAAGCTTTACATCTTGATGCCTCATAAGCTGTCCCGTTACCTGATCACAGCCTCCACAGTACACACAAGCTCCTCTGCCCCACACTCCCGGGTATTGATAGGGGGTGGTGAGGTCTGATAAAGATGGGTTTCTGCGGCTGCCCCGACTTCGCTGCTGTGATGATTTGAATGGCACCTTTTGCAGTAACGCACTGGCCTGTTGCCGTGGCGGCCACAGCAGCCCGCTGAGAAGCAGGTGACAACAGCTCTTCTGACATGTGAACTGCAGTTCTGGAAAATAAAACAGATTTCATTAGGCTGCAATGTATCAGGAAGTGGAACTGAAAACACAGATGAGAGTCAGCACTGGGGAACTGGTTCAAATGGTCATTTCCAAAAACACTACGTATAAGCACAGCTGTGCGCAAACTCCTGATGCCAAGTGTCACTGAACTTCCAGAAAGATGAGCTCAGGCCTAAATGCTGGGCCTGGAATTTAATATCACGTTTGCTCTTCTTTTGGAGCAGGCCAAACCAACATTTAAGTCATAAACCTCAACTTTCTGGCTTGGAGCAATGTCTGAAATTTACGGTAGTTCTCTTAACCCTTGCTTATACTTCAGAATGTCTTTTTAAGTTACATGTAGCAACAGGCAGATCCTTAAGAGTATAACTAATGGCACCACACCAGTTTATGGTATGTAAGGATCTGCCTTATCATAGGTAACTGCCCAAGCCTCCAAAATATATAACTATTTTTGCCACCGAGTAATCTGGCCCAACATAAAAGCTTTCTTTACCACATAAGATCTAGAATACGTTATACACTGTGTTCCTCATTATTCAAATGTTATTAAAACATACTAGCTGGAATGTATTGCAAGCAGATTCTTTTTGTCAGCAACCCTTTTAGAGCCAAGCACTGAAGATTTTCAGCCCATATATTTTTAAAAAGATACAGTTTACAGTAGGATTTTTGTCCAATTTAGGATTAATCCAAGACTTCAAGCAGGTGAGAAGATATAAAACACTCAGATTTAAAATTAATCTCTTGCTCTATCCTCTTCATAAGCAGAGTTATAGAACAAAACCTGAGCTCAACTGCACAACTGAACTGCTTCAGTAATTGCCACTTCAATAAAAACCTACAACTCAAATGAAACATCAGCAGTTTTAACAAAAAGAAACCTTGCTGCTGAATCATTCCCATCCACCAACAAATGCATTCATGGATAAACTGTGAATATTTGGAATGGTACAAAAAAGAACACACCACATCATAGTAATGGAATGACACTACACACAACATTGAATCATGCCCCATCACACAAATGACTGAGTCTTACCTTCTTCTGACATATAGCAGAAATTTCAGCTGTAGGGGGAAGGCATACAAATCATCAACACAGAATGACAACCCTTCTCTTTTACGATGGCAGCCATGGGAAAATGGGCTTGCTGCAAGGAAGCCTCTGAGGCTAAACTGGTGTTTCCAGATAATATCAAAACCTCTGTGCCTGCTGGCCTGCATGAGGCAGGACACTGTATACTTGGGCTTTCTGGCTATCTCTACACTGAAATGAAAGAACAGCCTTGGTGCATTAAGATTAGTGAACGTGGATGAAAAATGTAGAAGCAGCCACTATGTCTCTGGCCCATAATTCCATAGCAAAATGTTTGCAGATTCAACCCTAAGCAGTAGCTGTTCAGTCTGTTGCCCTGGCAACATCTGATTCAGTAAATATAGGTGGCTGAGTAAAAAGAAGTACTCCCCTTATGTAAATAAAGCATTCTTAATCTGGATTAGATTTCAACTCAAAGGAGACAGAAAAAAAATCTCTACTTCCTAAGAATTTTCAGTTTGCAGAACAAAGAGAGACAGTGTGTCTGTGCTCTGCCCTTGAAAGGGTTATTTTATGGAATATGTAACTGTCCTTGTAAACCCAGGTATTTCTGATTAGTCTGTCAACAAGCTTTGTCTGCGTTCTGGTAGATAATAGAGTATCAGGCTTTCTCACTGGCCAAAGGATCAATATTGGATCAATAACTGGATCACAGAAAAATATTTTATGTCCTTTTCCATTATTCTTTATAACCTTCTGTTCATCAAGTAGATTTTCAGAAGGTTTAAGAACTTTCAAATCAGACACAGGTTATCAGAAGAACTAGCCCCTTTTTTGCCTCAACTGTGGATGCTCAAGATTTGAAAATCTTTTCAATTGTCTCTGTTTCCTCACACATACAGAGCTGCACACTATTTCAGGTAGAGGATTAGCCATTTTTTCATAGTACATTAAAGACATTAAGCAGTATTAAGTACAAGCTACTTTAAAATTCTTTAAAATTCCTTTAGACTAGAATGCAGCATTTCAAGTAATACAGCATGCAGAAATATAAGCATAGGATTGTACAATTATGATTAGTCTGTACCTACCCTTGAAATACCTCTTACCTTGTGGTAGAAGAACATCAATCAACCATTCACTGTGATCCCTATAAAAATTGTAGATCTAATTAATTTTCCATTTTTTATTTATAGACGCATTTATTTTTGCACAGAGGAAATGTATCTAAATTAATGTGGTAAGGCTGACTTTATTCTAAAGCGGCTTTTTTGCAAATGTATTTTTATAAATTGCAGGCTGCTTTGCATTACCTCTCATTGTTGTGCCTGGCTTACTGTAAATTGCCATTGTGACAATGTTGGTCCACCATGTTCAGAGCTTTCAAAAATTATTTTTAAGGAATAAATTTATTAAACTAAAATAGTGTGTGCTCTGAAAGTCTCAGAGCTAAGAAATGATAGTGAAGAATATCAGACAAACAGAAAAAAAAATGTACCAGTACCATTTTCTGTGATTCTCCTTAGAAACTATGCTTCTACCAAATTCCATTACTTCTTCCTGCGGCTTTAAATCAATGATAACTTAAAAATCTAAAGTGAGATGTAATTGCTTTTCCTGCACCTGGTGTAATATAAAGGTGTCTTAAACTGGGGACAAAAAAATGTCACGTAGCTTCTGAACTACCTGTAACTTTGTCCATTTGAACTCCCCATAAGTATTAGTTGATCTTGTAAAGTAATGCAAATGAAAGCAGCAAGTTAAAAAAGATTAAAAGAAATAATAATAAAAAGAATAAGTGAGATTAATTAATCTCAGGCTGTATTCCTTCCAGGTACTGGACAAGCCTGGACCAATTTCAATTCTTAGTCTGCTGCTTCACAGTATACCCTAGAGAATAATCCAAAATACGTGTTGCAGAAAACTGATAAAGTCTCTGTGAAAGAACTTTTATTTTAATGTCCTGCTTTTAACCACAACTAAAGGATGAGGAGAAAAAATGTCTCATAAGCAAAAGCTTGCACATTAACCAGAGTCCCCTACAGGTTCCTTTGTCATAGTCAATGCATCCCACGGGATCTATTTATTCAGAGATCTTAACTTTAGAATTCACTACTGTTCAAGCTAGATCCAAATGCTGATCATGTAGGGTAAATTCCTGTAATCCTTATTCATGCTGAGTGGCAGCGTGCTCCATATATTTCAACTGGGTTATCTATACAAATTATATGTTAATCATACTGAAATAAAGCTTAACTCCAGCATTCTGAACACTGGATTCTGCCTCTACCTGATCATTCTCCAGTTCTTAGTTCACCTACCCTGCAATTCTCTGGCTGCATTCTTCACAAAGATATAGAGGAGGTGGCTTATCACCCAAAGCCACAGACAAAGACGGATCAATGCACATCTGAAACAGAGAGAAGGAAAATAATTAACACACCTGTTCATTGAAGTTCACTAAGAAAGTTATTAATTTAGCATTATGCTAGGACATACAATATAACACAGCTTTGGTATTTATTGAGAGTATTTAGCATTTGGAAATATGGCACTCAGCACCTAGCAGTACAGAATCTCAAATTGTTTATAACAAAGAGGACGTGTAACTGAAAATGAGAACCTGTGGGAAGAGAATGGGACATATTTCAATATCAGCTTTATTACTCTCAGAAAGACAAGTGCATTTTGTGTTACACATTTAGATTGCATAGTCAGGACAGGCTGACTTTTTTTTTTTTCCAAAGAGATAGTCACTTAGAGGCTCCATTGCTTAGGACAAGGTAATATAGAACTATAGAACTATAGAATATAGAAGATTTTTTCTCTCTCAGTAATACCTCTTCTAGCAAAATCTAATTTTCAGTCATGGTAGCTGTTAACTACACAGCACAATTCCAGTGACAGAAAACTATGGACCCACAGTTCCCTCGGCAGCACAGGTTCAAATTTTGCCTTGCATTAGCTTTTATCCTTCCACATTAGCCAGTTACAGAAAACAGTTACAGTTAACAGCCACTTACATGCACATTTGTTTAAGTGTTTTGTACTATTTATGGAAAAGCTGAACAGTAGTATGCATACACAGTATCTTAAATACTTAAACTATTTCTTACTCAAGTGCGAGATCTTATTTACAAAGCCAAATGCCTCTTTGAATGTTTCTCATATTTGTTAACCAAATTTACATTCATCCAAGAGACAACAGACTGCATTTTTCTAAGTGATCACTGATCAAGACTGGTTCTGTCAAAGTTAAATTAAAAGATCATTCAAAAATATTCACACACTTCATCTGCAAAGCTTGAACTGTAAGTTTCATGGACATTTTGCTCTACTCAGTGACTAGTCTGGATCTAGTGATCACCTTCCAGCTTTTTTTCCCTACGAAAAGGGATCATGGAGCATGACTGAAGTGGGCAGGAAAGTGGACCCTTGTGGGACTTGTGAGATAGGTGTCACCATCGTGCCCTATCAATATAACAGCCTGTGGAAGAGGATCACCGAAGAACTTTTTGACTAACGTAATTTAATATAACAACTGATGCCAGGAAAATTGGTTGTATCTACATTTAACTAGATACAGGTCTAATCAATCAGTACACCTAATTGTAGTATGCTCTGGACTTGGGATGCTGTTCTTGTGTCTGCCATCAAATTGCACTATGATACTGGTCAAGCAATTTTACTCTTTGCTACCCTGAGTGTAAACAAGGAAGATACCATTTACTTCCATCAAAGTGGGTTATAGAAGAGGTGAGTAAAGCTTTGTTGCCATTTGCTTTAGGACACATTCCAAACAAAGAATCACAGTGCATTTTATGACCTCAATCAAGACACCAAGTTGAACATGAACCTATGTAATTGACATAATAATTCCTGTATATGGTAACACTTGTGCAAATATTTACACACATCTATGTGTTCAGGAAAATATTTACATGGATTAGGTAGGAGCCAGCTTAGAATTTTATAAAGTGCTTGGCAACCATCCTCATGTTTGATATCAAGACTGGGCCCACAGTAGTTGCAGAAAATATCCAGTCTTGCTTTAGGCAGCCATAAAACATAATCACAAAGTTCTGCATCCTTTGGTTTTCAACAGGCTTTGATGTTCCCTTAGCTCCTGCCCTTGGTCACCTGCACATCACCAGCGCATATGGCTGGGGTCAAAGTGCAACCTCCCATTCCCCAGACAGTTGGGTTTGGCCCCTGAAGACATGGCAGTACCTTCACAGCTGGTTTGTTAATCGCATTATGGCATTCAATGTGCTGGCAATGAATAGGATTCCAGGCTGCAAAACCAAAACACAGCTGATCAATAAAAGGAGAAAATACATTTAGATTCTTTGTGTCTCGTGGTATCGATTTAGAACAAATACTACTCTCGTACTAAGTACTATACAAAACATGATAGAAGACCTAGCCATTCCTCAGGAAATCTAATAATTACAATAAGCAACCCAGAATATACACGGATACTGACTTGTTTGGGATAAAATTATGAAATTAACCATTAATTCAATGAAGAAATTGAAAAAGTAAGACACAGACATCCTCATTTTAGACCCTTCCTGATCTCATCAATGTCCTGAATTAATTAGTTATCCTTCTGCTCCAGGAGCAGGATGGTAGGAGTAGCTGAGTGAATTCAGCAACATTCCCAGGCAAAATGAAAACACAACTATGGCAAAGGAAAATCTGTCCAGCCACAGAAGGACCCTTAGCTTTGTAATGACAAGAAGTAAAAAACAAAGATATGTTCAAGTGACACCACTCTGAAGCTATACAGAATGTGCCCAGGTCAAAATGCCATGCAACTGCAGATAATACTCATCCATTCAGGGACACATTAACAGAAAATTTATATACAGGAAAACTATTCCAGTTTACCCAGCGCTAGTAATGGTTCAAATAGAACATCATGCTTAGTTTACAGACCTCCTTGCATGAAAGAAGTGATGCAGACCAGTACAAAAAGAATGATTTTTTAAAAGTTAAGAAAATCTATCAACCCTTCAAGGGAAAGCTTTAGAACAGATCAGACAATTACATGTCAGGTACATTCAGGATGTACTTGAGTAGGTCTAGGGGGTCTTCTACAGTCTCTTCCAACCCTTCATTTTTATTATTTAAAATGTTGCATTCTAGTCCATAAAATTGGAAAGCAAATAAAACGTATCCCATATGGCAGAGATTATTTGAAACAAGATGAGACAGGCAAGCAGGAAAAGCAAGTGGTGAATTGCTGCTGGACAGCCCCCACCATAGAAGCACCACCCCATCAGTGTCACTGGGGAGCTTGGTGGACAGAGGACTTGGTACCATCTGCCTGCTCAGCTCCAGAGGCACTGCTGACTTTGTCTCTCAGTTTCACCCTGTAGTCAGCCTCAAGAACTATTCCGTTATACTGACTATGCCTGACACCACCTGATTTTTTTTGACATTAACAGCCAGATAAGGAGCCTTAGCAACAGCAGCAGTGACAGCAGCTGGCACAACAAAAGCAACCAAAGCAATAATGGAAAGAGACATAAGCCAGAGCCCTTCTGAGGCCAAGAAAGCAGTTTCACAGACCATTCTGTATTGATTTCTTCTCCTGTTCTGGTTTAGTTAGCATTGGGAGTAACTAGCCACAATCATAGGTTTTGTTTTTCATAACATCTTTAGAAAATACAAAGACATGGATACTGTATATACTTATGAAAACACCAAATATTTCAAAATACATTGCAGAACTGTAAACACATGACATTAACACACTTCTGATCATTTTCTTTATGTTTATTTTGGCTTACACAAAAACAGCTCCACTTACCTGTGTACTGCAGTCCTCTGTACTCACTGATTGCCCCAGGGGGTTTTAAATTGGGCCAATAGTGAAATAACATTTGTACTGCTGGAGGTTTGACTTGAGATGGTCCATAGGCTATCACATATAGCAAATCCTATGGAAAGACATGTACAGAATGTTTGTTATGCAAGATAACAAAACACAATCCAATACACATCACATGCGTTCACAAAGATACCTGAGCACACAAAACATATACCTTTCATGCTATATATTTCATGCCCTTCCAAACATCCTTTTTATGCTCTTACAAGTAGATTAGACTATTAACTTCAACAATATATTCACAATTGGCTTCTGAGTTTGACCAGAGTATCCAACAGCTACCACCCACCCCACATAGTATACTAACATAGAGCTAATGAAGCCTCTGTCTAGCCATGGAGCAGAGAGGTGTGATATAGATAAATAACTGGATTGAGATCAGATTCAGGCTAAGACAATACTCACAAATAGTCCTCATCAGAGTCCCACAGGAACTGAGAAGACTGGCAGTTACTAAAATTTTTGCTAATTGGAGCCACAACCACATAGTATTTAGGAAGTGGAGCTCTCTTCTACAAAACATGGAGCTGCTTCTGTAAACTAAAAATCAGAGGGAACTTCCTATCCATAATCCAGAAGAATTGGATATAAAGATCATTTATAACTTCTTGACACACAGTCAGTTCAATTTTCGAGCCAGCTGGTTTTCGTTACTATCCAAACACAGTCATTTCCACAAAGTATATATGATCATAAACTTACTTTCCATACTTCTTGCTTATATTTCATGAGGCATTCCAATAATTGGCAGTGATACACTGAGAGAGAAAAGACAGTATAGACAGAATACTGAAATGGAAACTCAAGTTACAGAAGTGACGTAATTAGCTGATTGGCTTTGCTTTCTCCATCCAGAACTGTAAACCTCATTTAATTACTTTTTATTTTAAAGAGTTTGCTGAAGAATCATCATGACCAAGAGTCATCAAGACTCATGACCAAGAGTCATCACAAAAGATTAGAAATTAAATATTAGTATCTTGTTTCCGTTTAGGAATGCAGTAAGATAATGAGTATTATGAGTGCATGGCTTTTTGCACAGCAATAGGTATCTTTTTCGAAAATATCTAATTTAAGAATATCTGTTAATTCACTTAAACTTTGCCCCTCTGGCACAATGTAAAGCTGTAAATGACCATCTTGTCATATGTCTTGAGGCAGCAGTGAAAGTCTCTTGTAACTATATATTATTCTTGTGTATACCAAAGGCTATAGGAGCCTCTCTGCATCGCACACACACAGGAGCTAAATGATCTACTTCACATGTTTGAGGTCCCAAAAACAACAGGGTAAAATTGTCCTCAGATGGCCGGAACATGGAATTCACAAATAAAAATAGAATATTTCATGAAAATACATAACTTGTGCAAGTAGCTTTTAAAAATGGTGTGCTACTTTTATTTACCACTGCAAACTACTTTAGCATGATGTGCCACTTGTCACACACATACTGCAGCACGGGGTTCCTGCCCCCGCACACCTTCTACATAAAATGGGAGATAGTTGGCTATTGTGCAGCATAACAGCTCTCTCATGTTAAATTTTATTTCAATTTGGATAAGTGATCCCACTGATTTAACTGGGACTGTGCCACAGTGAGAGAGAATGGCCTTGTGTTTAGATACTTATAATTGCATTTAAATTCACTATAGTTCTTTTGCACCTGAAGCCAGCATCATCTATCATCTTTAAAAAGTAGTATCAGTTGTGAACTTGGTGGGATATGAATCACAGTATAAGACAAACTGCTACTATGGATTTCTATAGCCAAAGTCAGTGGTGATTTCTCTCCAACACTGATATTACGTATCAACACTATTTTCTGATGTCAAGCGAGTGTAGAACAGAGTCTCCAGTCCTGAGCCCAATCCTATTTCTTCATCACAATGATATCTCTTGTCTACATAATGATTACTTCAAGCATGATGCTCAGAAATTCCAGTTTTGACTAAAACCACTTGTTTTTCATCCTGTGTTGGCTGGTGAGACAGATTTTTCCCACGACCTGAACTTTTCTGATTGAATTTGACACAGTACTTCATGATTCACAGTTTTAGAGAGAGCAATACCATGTTGCATGTTTACACATACCCGGGTTTGATGTGTACTGCATCGCAATCATTAGCATTGATGATGCAGATAAATTGACATGTGCCGGAACACCTTCTCTTTTTGAAGATCCCACTTAAAAGGGGAAAAAAAGAAAACATTTTATATTGTATGACAAGGAAAATTAGGTGAGAATAGCTTGCAACAGATTCCAACTGACGCAAATAAAATTCCTAAGGTACAATGACACTTAAAAAATATACCCCAAACCAAAAAAAAACCTAAAAAAAATTAGAAACATTCTGTATTGGAGAGGATGAAACCACTTTTCTGCCAGAAAAGAAAGATAATGAAGAATACGGTATTGCTTCAGAGAGCACACACTTGGTTTTCCAGATCAGTAAGATTTTGTTCTCAGAGCCGCATTAAGCAAGGACAGTGACCTTCTGAGCCACTCTCCTTCAGAACCCACAAACAAACGGGTAAAAACAGTCTGGGCAAAACAATGTCACCTGTATAGTCAAATGCACCTAGGACTCGGATTGTGGGAAAAGTAAGGAGGAAGTGGAGTGTAAAGAAACAAGAAAAACTAGGAAGCCTGCTGTTGGAGCTGGTAATAGCTGCTGGCTGTAGGTGTATGGCACAGATCACTTCTCAAGGAGCACACGGTGTAAGTTCAAGTTATAGCTCCATACCAGAAAAATTAGTCCCCCTTCTTGTGGGAACTGTGTTAAGATAACGATAAACAGTAGCACAGAAGTGTAGCTAAGCTGTTGTAACTTTGACCTCACACATAAAGTGGCTAGAGTTCCGTCTGGTCTCCTACTAAGTGGTTACTATTAAACAGTATACTTGGGAAAACTCTGCAGAGTGTAGGTGTTTATTTGCTGAACTATAACATGGCAATATGGATTTAAAGGCAACCTCCTACACAGAGATGTGGCATGTATCTTCCCCATTCTCACACAGCACTTTCCCAAGCCTGGCTGCCAGGACCCAAATACCAAGCATCTGGGATAGAAGCACAGGACTGTAACTACCAATTGAGTTAGATGCTTCCATCCCTCCCATCTGGCTCTCCAGCTGCTTACACAAGCTCCTGCATCCTCCAGTTTGATTCAGAGCTGCACACCAGGGGAAGGAAAGGTTCTGCACTCGCCTTGTAAAGGAGCAGATCATTCCCAATGGAGAGAGACTGGGACACTAATGAAAAGAGCACTCAACTGGAAAAGAAGGGAAGGGGAAATGGAGAACTTCTCTTTTCTGCCTGGTACTTTTCCACATGATCCAACATTACTATGGCTCTCTTCATTCATTCTTTTTTGACTCTCATCCACACGTGTAAGAGCCTCCAAATTATTACAGAAAGGTCTATTTGTACGAATTTTAATTGCAAAATACTCAGCAGCTCTAACCTGGTAATTAAAATGTGGCCATCCACAGAAAAGTAGGACACAGTACTGGAAGCCAAATTTAAAGGGTTTCATACAGAGATCTAACAAAAACTGTCTGAGGTAAAAGACATGACAAAGGTTGCTCCTATGCTCTACATGGAGGCAATCTCTGCTAAAGGCAGCTGGGGAATAGCATCTATTTAAGTAAACCAGGGATTTGGCTCAACCAATTGTTTTGGAGAATAGTTTTACAGATCTAAAGATAGGACAGAGTAAGTCACCTGCCGCAGCTGTTCTTTAGCAGGTAACAGTAACAGAAGAAAAAGGGGTTTGATGCAACATTCTATTCTTAACCCAAAGAGGACCTATTGCACATACGTATAAAACGTATCAGTAATTTTCACTTGCATGCTGTTGCTAGACCTGTCAAAAGCAACAGAGAAAGAAACATCATTGCAAGGTCTTACAAGGGACTATTTTGCATAGGGAAACTGAGGTACAGAAGAGTTAAGAGGCTTCTCCAAGATCACTGACTGGTAAAGACAGAAAATATAGGTGATTAATTTCCACAAAATCTTAATCTCAAACCACTGGGCCATGCTTCTTTCCATGTTCTGACAGCATCTACTACATGTTTAAATGGCATCAGTGTGAATCGCTGTACAAAAGTTGTTCATGTTTCTCCATAAAGGTCTGGAATACCAATAGGGAGAAGGCATTCTCACAGAACTATGGGATGACTGATGTTAGAAGGGACCTCTGGAGATTGCCTTGTCCACCCCCCTGCTCAAAGAAAGGTCAGCTAGAGCAGGTACTCAGGACCTTGTCCAGTTGTGTTTTGAGCAACTGCTAGGATGGAGAATCTGCAACCTCTCTGGGAAACCGTTCCAGTGTTTGCTCACCCACACACAGTAAAAGGCTTGTTGTTAAAACTGACTTTTTATATCCATCCTAATGCTTGCATCTGCAGTACGTGGTTAAATTTCTCACTACTGCTGAAATCCCATCAAGCTTTGTATCAGGTACAGAGATGAGCATTCAGAACACACCTCAGGAGTCACACTCTGCAGGGATTATGAAATTATGTAAAGAGGTGACACCCTTGGTGGGGAATTAAAAAGAAAGGGGAAAAAAAGGTAGCCACTGTCAGATTCAGTCTTAACACTTGGATAGGAGACATTATAGGCTCAGCTATTTAGTACAGAACCTAAAGTGAAAATGCCAAGAAGAAAGGGAAGGAGAAAAATCGGAAATTCATCACAATATCATTACATTGCAAAGAGTCATTCATATACATCCAGATTTCAGCCAGATGCAAAAATTGCACAGGTTGCTATTGCATCTGTTGATTCAGGAGCAGTCTGCCCATTGATTCTGTATCCAAAACTCCTGCTGCTGGCACTGAAAGTTCTCGAAGTCTGAAAACAGTGTAGTTCTTAAATAAGCTAAACTTCACTATTTAAATGAAGGAAGAATTCACACAGTAACACGGCATAATAAATAAATAAATAATACAGAATTATTTCCCTTTGAAAAATAGTCACATGGAATTATTCTACATATGCACATACAGTAGATTGGTGTCCCACTGCAAACCTACGACAGGTCAAACATTGACTCCCACAGTCTGATACTATTACAGCAGTGCACCATATTTGCTGAGACATATCAATACTAGAGCGGGTTCTACTTACATATAGCCATGGGCAGAAAAGATGTGCTGAGATACTCTATAATATCCTTGTGCAGAAATGGAGGAAAGGTAGCTAGTGTTGAAATCATTGTATAGGGTAAAGTACTCAAAATATCATCATTGAGAAAAGGAAGTAAGCATGTAGTAGTGTAAAAAATTGATTGCCCAAGATCTGTTGAATAAAATGAAATAAATACAGAATCATTACAAGGGAAAAATAATTATGACTACGTACTTCTTAGTTTACAAAACTACATTAAAAAATTACATTTAAATTCAAGTTTTCCCCTCAAAGTAATTAGGGAAGCTAATCACTACAGACAAGAGACTTCGACCATCATTTTTAAGACCCTCCTAAAAGAGAGGGAAACAGCCGCTCAACAGTAGTCAAGAGTTTCGAGGGAATATGAATGCTACAACCAGTAAAATCATTGTTTAAAATCAATGTTGATTTTAATCATACAGTGATTAACATACAATGGCCTGCATTTAAGCAGAGATGCTTAATAAGAATCGGAATTTGATATGCACTTTGGTACTGAAAGGCCTGCTTTTGCAGAGAGCATTCTAGTCTCTATCAGTCATCATCAGAAAATAGGATTTTGATCTTAATTACTCTCAAGAGAGCTGCAAAGTGCCCCCCACATAGAGAGTACAGAAAGCATCACTGTATTTTTCACACAACATGTGATTCAACTATGAATCTTGTTTTCCTGGGAAGCCATTGAGGTCAAAAATGGCCAAGGCTTAAAAGGAAAGGAGTATTTATCAAGAATCTCCATACTTATTCTAATTAATTATACTCTAACTCTTTAGAAGGGATACTTGAGAAATGTACAGCATTTCAAGATCCCAAGAAAAGGGACAAGTTATTGTGTATCTGGACACTGAGGCATCTTTACATCCTCTTCCAAATGAGGAATTGAGCTGGAGCCAACAACCCTCCGAGAAAGGCTACAGCACTCAATGAACCCCAAGTCTGAGCCTGTATGATGACCCCAATACATCATAAGGCCTCTCCCCTGCATGAGAGGGGTTCCTTCTGTTACTTTAAGTAAGTTACACAGGCCTTCAGCAACATCTGTACAATGAGGATGATTTAAAACTGCCGCCATGAAGTGCTCAGAGATCTGTAGCTGTTAGCATCATGAGCGACAGTAAGAATTAAAATTAGCACCCCATTTTGGTAGTTTTGGCAAGTCTTCTACACAAGGGTCTAATCAGATCCTTAATGCTAGAGAGTGCTTCTCTCTTGAAATACATATTTACTAGCTAAGCACTGAGTGCTTTGTATAACCTGATTGGACCAGGACTGCCTAGCACACCAGTTGTACTTACCCAAAAAAACATTGCATGTTCTGATAAAAGTCAAATACTTTGTTAGTCAAATGCTAAGCTGAGGGAGAAATAAATAACAAGTTGTATTGCAAAATTACATTCTTCATACAGAGAACCACAGAAAATAGCAAATGACCTCCCCTGCCCCAAGCATGAGTCAGCCCAATTATTCCTGGCAGATACATATCATCTAAACTGTTCTTAAAAATCTGCAAGAGAATTCACTCCTTCTCCTGGCAATTCATCCTAGAGCTTAAACATCTTTATCATAAAAAGGCCTCTTTTTAAAAAAAAAAGAATTCCATTGCTGCAATTTGAGCCTATAACTCCTTATCCCAATCCACTGTAACCACAAATAGTTCAGTTTATTTCTCCTCACAGCGACCTTTATGTATTTGTATATGATAATCATGTCTTCCTTCTGTATTTCTCTAAGCTAGACAAAGGTATTTATGGTTTTCCTCACTGTTCACATTTTCTAGAGCACAAATCATTCCCATTTCTTTTTTCCTGGACTCCTCCCATATGGTTCATGTCTTTCCTGAAGCCAGATGAACAAATCCAAAAATTTTACTCCAGTTGAGGTCTTGTTAGGGCTGTTAGAATAATAAACAAAATGCTTTGGGTGTCTCATACACAAAACACCTGCTTACATATTGCTAGATTAATATTAATACTTCAGTGACTTATGGTCTGCCTCTGATCTACTGTAATACCCAGATCTCTGCAGTATGGCTTTCAAGCTAGTATTTCCCCATTTGATTTCTCCTGCTTAAACACAGTATTTTACATTTCTCCTTTGAAGATGTTTCAAAACAGAATGCAATTTGCCAAGATTGTTTTGAATCTAATATCTTCCACACAAAGGACTTGCTATTCTTCATCTTGAGAATCCCTGGAAATCAAAGTGTGCTCTCATTTCTATCAGCCAAGTAAAAAAATCAAAATATTTAATAACACTAGACTCAGAACAGACTCCTGTAAGACTCCCACTTGGTACGCCCTTGCAAGACCCACTGATAATAACTTCCAGAGTGTTCTCCTCACTCAGATGGGGACCACACGCCTCAGATTGCCTATTAGGATGGCAAGAGAGACCATAATGAAAACCCGACTAAGAACAGGAAAACCCTGCCAGGAGGGTCACTGTGCTGCCATAAAACCAAATTATGTCTGCTCAGTGTTATTTGTTCTTTACAGGTCTCCATTGGTTGTTTATTATCACCATGTTATCTATTTACAAAAAGACTGCTTTGATAATTAACTCCACCATTTCTAGAAATGGAAGTTAAGTCAACAAGTCTATAATTTGCTAGGAACCCCCCTTTTGCAAGATTCCGCTATGTCCTAGTGCAGTAGTCTTTAGAATTAATCTCTAGTCTCTAGAATTCAGCACTTAACAGAAACAACTTTCCTCCTAAAGAACTTCAGCAGTGTATCAGATATTCCTATACTGAACTACGTAATACACCCTGATATCATGATGAAAATTAGTATTTGGCTGATGTAACATAGGGAGTACACTGGGCTGCTCAATCTTAATATGGAAAGCCACAAACTACCATGCCAGATATATGCAGACCTTGAGGGAAAACAACATAAATACAATGCAGTCACAAAAAATTCTGTGATTAATTAATCCAAAACACAAGAAAATACAGCTTTTCTGTAAGTCAGACAGAGATATTGCTATCTTTTTATCCAGAAATATTTAAAAGCCATCTCAAATCACCTTTACCATGGTTTTTCTTCAATTAAATGTGCACTATGTTCTATTTAGAGATGGACCTTCACCAAAACATTCAATCTGCATATTCATTACAGGCCAGATATACACTTGCAAGCAATTTGTGCCTTTTTAAGAGAGTCACCCCAAAAAGACCAGTTTGAAGATATCCCAGGAGATTCAAATTTAAAATCCAGATTTTTTTAGACCCATCTGTATTATTTTTGTTACATACCATTGTATTTTAGTTATATACCACCAGCATATCACTAAAACTCAGACAACCTCAGAATTCAAACCCAAATCCACAGTTAGCAAAAAAACATCTTTTATTACAGAAAAGTCAAATCAAACGCTTGGATATAAACGCATCCCAGGAGATTTGAATTCCAGATCCAGGTCAGTTTAGGCCCATCTCTTCTACTGCATTTATGCACCACTCATGGATTCACAGCACTGGAGTTAAGCGTACTGGAAGGGTTCAAGGGCCTGCTTACCATGTTGACCATGTTGTAGCAAGGGAACTAGATCCAGCAGTGTCACCAGTGTCACGTAAAGTCCTTGATAGTCCAAAGATGGGTAGTCTGATAACTGAGCATCACGACTTTGCTGGCCACGTTCAGATGGAGCATCTCGCAGGACGCTGTAAAGGAGGGAGCGAGTAACAGTAGGGTTGATGGAACTGACCTGTGGTCTTAGAGATGGGGTGAGTGGGAATGGCACAGGAAAAAGACACATGGTCATGGGCACTGTCAAATTGGAGGCATCTTGATTCTCCTTCTTCCCTGTGCGGGACAAAATGCTGTTGGGGGGACAAAGAAAAAAAAGAGACAACAAAGACACAAAGAACAGCACATTACATTGAAATGACACTATAAAACAAATAATAAAACACCAGATACATCCCACATAAGATGCAATTGCTACCAAAACCAGTGTGTCTACAAATCTAGCAACCATTCACTTTCACGATTCAAGAGAAGAGAATTAAAAATCGACATCTAGGAAAATTTCATTGCATCTCATGTGTTATCTGGTTCATAAGGAGCAAAAATATAAAAATGCATGTTTCAGTGCCCTACCCATGTTTCACAGTTACAAAAAATTCTGAGAATTAGAAGTGTTTGCTATGGAAAAATAGTTGTGTCAAAACATGCTTGTATTTTGCTCTGAGATTTTGAGGATCTTGATTTATTTCCCCCCCCTATAATATTTCGAACCAACTGACTGAAAACATGCAAAATATAGGTGTGGCACTTGCAGAAACATGTTTTAGCAAAGAATAAACATGTGTGTTTGTTAAGATAGTCTTAAAAATCACATGTTTATTGCATTAAAATAATGTCTGTATGTATTTTATGATACTGTTTCATGACCACTCACTCAGTATCATTTGAGATAATGAAGTTTAAACAGGCACATGGATTTAGAAATAATATCATATTTCTAAAATGTTAACTAAACTACGTTTGGAAAAGTTATAAAATAATATATAGTAGATGGTCTTTAGCATATGTTTGTGAGCTAATGATAATGGTTGTTTATGTGTGTTTTTAATTTTGCCCATGTTTAGGGAGAAAACATTTTGCTTTATGAATGCAAACACTCCTTGGGTAAATAGTTACCTTCAAAAATCTAAGGGCTAAGCAAGCAAGACCAATTAGGTAACTGCCCATCAGACAGCACGTCACCATACAT